>NC_081415.1:60980688-61280688 GCF_030272615.1 Cryptomeria japonica | reverse complement strand
TCCAATCACCTCCAATTTAACCATTGATATCTTCAGACTTAATCTTGATCGTTGATTCCTGCCAAATCACCCTTGGCCTTGGAAATCCTATAAATAGACCCCATTTTCGAGTTCAAAGGGCCCCTGATTTGATTGATCCAAAATCCCATCCCATTTTTCATCTTATGCATTATTATTATAGGCATCTAGCTTCTAGTTTATCATTTTAGCTTATTTCATAGAAATATCATAGAATCATATAGCTTAATCATTATCTCATCTAGATCATGCATCTTTATCATTTAAATCCTCTATTTTAGTGTAGTCAAGTCACTGGAATTTGCATAACCAGATCTGAGAGTAAAATTCATACTCGCATTTACTAGGAGGCAATAGATTGCTTAGCTATGGTTTATCTTTCTTTGTTTGAAATTTTCTAACCATGCTTGTAATGATCTATTGAGTGTTTTGTGTTGCAGATACAGGCACACTTCACAAATACATGACATTTTGGCACCCATCATGGGGCCGAAATCGTCATTCTTGGCCTCTCAATCTTCATCAACCTTCATTTCTGCTCGGGATAGAATCAGAAACTCGTATGAGCTCCCTTTTTTGCTGATACGAACTTCTTTGTGAGCCGAGACGACAATCCATTCTGACTCATACAAGATTCTAAATTGACATATGACCCCTTTTCTTCTCTTGCATGATATCTAAGTTCTGTCATATAAACTCATAAATCATGTCATACGAATTTCTAGCTACTAAATTCTTTACTCATATTAGCTTGTTTTTGAGTTGTACGAGCCTGTTTCTGCTCTTGTGGGAAATCTAAAGTTTTATTGTTTGATCTGTCAAAGTATGTCATATGAGTTTCTTCCTATGTTTTTAAAATAAACTGCATCTTAGGGTTTTTCAATTTTTTTTAAATCCGATCTTTGCTAATGCTAACCCTAATTTGTTTGTGAGATTTTGGCAGCCTAACTCTTTTCTACAGGATGATTGTCAAAGATACGCTTGTCAAAGACCAAATTCAAAACACATCAATGACTACTAATGGATTTATTTTGCAGGTTGCCTAAGAAAATTTGACAAAACTTTGTGTATTCATTAAAGTTTTTTTAGGCACACTTGTCTTTTGGCTAAAAATGAACAATCATGTATTTTGTGTCTTTGGTGATAGGTGAGTATGCTCTCACCTTTCTTAGGTGATCAGAAAGCTAGACTCACCTTTTACATTCATTAGTGCATTTCTTTAGCAGGCCTGCCCTCCCAAGGATTAATAACTCTTAGCCATTAAGGTTGGTGAGAGGGGAATGACCCAAGTGGGAATGGCTAACACCAAGTAATCCAACCCACTATAAAATAAATGTGATTTGATGAAAATCAAGTAAACAGAAGTTCTCGCAAATATCTCTCCTCCATACCTTTGGGTATATCAAACCTTGGTTTTCAAGGCTGGGAGACCTCTTAATTGAGTTTATACCTCGATGCGCTGAACGGATCCCTTACTAGTGTCGATTAAAATAGAAGCTACCCGATTCACCTCCAAAAGGGTGATAATCTTTGTTCAATAGAGATAGTAACTCTCCCAAGACACTTTCCATATCATGCCCCCATTAGCATTTGGAGTCGGATAATACGACATTGAGAATCCATTGCGTGATGCTCAGCAGCCATATTCTGATTAGCTATTGGGTGTGTACCTAAGTCAGAAAGCAAAGGTTTTCATTCTTAGCCAACTTCCATAGGGTTTATCTTGATTGGAGTCACTTATCATATCGCGTGTCTGCGGTGTATTCATCTCTAAATCGGAAAATCGGACAGCTAAAACTAGAAAACATAAGCAAAACATCAAACTTCAGTGATCAAAATTTGACCAAACAAACACATTTTTATCTTTGCTCAATTGTTTGTCGTATGATCTATAGTTCTCTGTCATACTAGATAATCATTTGTCATATGAGATTCATCATTTATCATATGTCTTGGTATGTTTTGTCATACGAGTCTCTATTTTTTACATGAAACTTTTGATTTGTCATATGGCTTTATATTTCTTGTCGTTCTAAGATACATAATCTGTCGTATGAGTCTCTACTTTTATCAGTCCAAAGCTACCACTTTGCTTGATCAGTTGGCAGTAATCATAAACACCCGGTTATTTGTCTCTTTGTGTTTGGATTGTCTCCTTTGTTTTCTTGGTCAAGTCGTCAGCTATCAAAATCAGACTCTAGAAACATATACACCTTAATATTTTCAAGTTGTCACCCTCAACAAGTTCAAGATCTAAACATCTCAAAGTGAATTATCACCTTCTTTGGTAAACTGATCACTCAAACATAGTTTCTCATCGGGATCTATCATCCTTTATCACGAAACTGAAACGTTTGGTCAGGACAATCTTGTCCCACATTGTAGGATATATCTTTCCTACTGGACTTGATTCTTATCAAGTCATCACCATTGCACTCCAAAACCGAAGATCGAAAAACTTGCAAACTTTTAAACACTTGAATCATCTTTTCGTGTCATATCATGCTATCACATTTACATTGACAATTGATCACTTACCAAAACAACTTTTGGACAATCGAACACCTGAAATAGAAACATTTGAAATAACTGAAAATCATACCAACATGACATACCAAAGAAAAACACAAGAAGAAAACATAACAAGACAACATATCAGAGAAATCCAACTATGTTAAACCTCACAATAATTCAAATACATCTCAAAATAAAGGTGGCTCTTTTATGCAACTCTAAAAAATGTCCCTAAAGGATTTGGCTAAATAAGATCAAAATAGTACACCTATGTCTAGCCATGGCTCATCCCCCCATAAACAAATTGACTCTCCAAAGGAATCTATTCCTACACCTCTTGAAATCTTGCAAGAATCTTCCATAGCATCATCACCAAAGAATACATCCAAAGATGAAGTTCCCCAAGGGATATTCATGATTTTCATCAAACCTATTTCAGAGGATCCTATTCAAATGTCATCTCCTTCATATCCAAGCATTAATTCATTGCAAATTGAAGTCCTCATTCATACAACACTCGTTAAACATGTCCTAATAGATGGGGGAGATGGCTTGAACATTTGATCTTTGAGTCTTATTTGTGCTCTAGGATATTCAGAAGATGCAGTTGATCCCAAGAAAAACATAAAAAATCAAAGCCTATGGTGAAGAAGAACATTACTCTAAAGGGATTGTGGTATTACCCCTTAGAGTGGGACCTTTGTAGAAAGACACAACATGCCAAGTTCTAGACGTGGACCTACCATACAACATACTCTTGGGGAGACCATGGATATAGGACATACAAGCTATTACATCAACATGTCATCAGTGCTTAAAATTTCCATACAATGGACAAGAAATCACAATATCAGCAGACTCAAATCCATTGCAGTGTTGTAATAATCTGAAATCAGCTCAAGAGGTCATTGTTTCACATAATAGGGAGGCAACATCTTCAAGAACACAATCCAAGGAACAATCATTTGCATCACTTCTATCAAACATGAAGAAACAAATGCAACTAAGAGATCAAGGGACCAGAGAATATTTGCTATCATGGACAAACAAACAAGAGAAACTTGAAAGGGAAAGAGAAGAAACATATATAGATGTCGATTTAGTTCACACATATGCAGGATAAACATTAGGAACTAGCCTACTTGAATCAGAATCACATTCAGTTGACATGGACTTAATCGAGGATGATCAGGAGATACTTGTGCAAGGTCATTCTAACGAGAGAATTGTTTTAGACATGGAAATACATATTGAAAACTCTAACATCTCTATCATGACCCCTAATATCTTTGACATAATTCAACATGAGGATCCTTTATCCTTAATCCCTCCTGAATCTATGGGCTGGGAAAATGAAGGACACAGTACCATTGATACCTTTCCTAATGACCAGGCCATATCCTTATATCTTAATGAAATCAAACCTGCAACAACTTTCACCAGGGATTCTGCTAACGTATCTTCCAGTCAATTGGGTGTTAAATCTCCTAGTCGCAAAAGTGAAAATCAAGAAAACAATATCAGTTATAATGCTGAAAACCATTTAATGGCAACATTAGATCAAGAAAAAGTAAAAAGAAAGGATGCATCTAACGGTGAAAACCTCCTCGAGGCACCGAAAGATGGGAGATTTGACACCTTACCTGAATACTATCAAAAGAGGTCATCTATCCTGATGGAGCCAGCAGAGGCAGTTATCATTGACACAACTGATCTACATCCAGCAATCTCTTTATCAAAACTAGCAAGACATAAATATTGGGAACTCTTCAAAAGAAGGCAAATCAATTTTACCTGTTCATATATAGACATTCCAGGATTCGATCCATATCTTACAATACATCACCTGAATATCAGTCTAGGAGAAGATATCAATAATAGAACACAGCATGGACCAGGAGCAGGTATTCTATTCATCACACCACAAGGTCATACAATCCCAAAAGCATACAAATTAAGCTTTTCATGCACCAACAACACAGCAGAGTATGAAGCTTTGGATACAGGTATCAAAATGGTTGTAGAATGGAACATTACACAACTTCAAGTCTTTAGAGTCTCTCAGCTCATCATTAATCAAAAAAATGACTACTATAAAACAAAGGACGAAAAATTGATGCCTTATAAAAAGATGGTTGATGATATCAAGAAATACTTTGTAGAAATAACTTTCCAGAAGATTCCAAGAAATGACAACAAAGAAGCAGATGTCATGGCTACACTTGCTTCTCTCCTTCAGACATGGGAAAATCAACAGTGTTATGAATTCCTAGTGGAAGAGTTGTTTTACCCTACTCATAATTGTCCTGATTCCCAAACTATCTATCACCTTGTCGGGCATGATTCCTCCCGCTATGGCCAAACTTACACATACCTGAAAGATAACACCTTACCTCCCGACTTATCGAAGAATCAAAAGATAAAATTTATTCACCAATCCTCCCATTTTACTCTTGTCACGGATACTCTATTTAAATGAGGTCTGGATGGTACTCTTTTAAGATGTCTTGAACAAGAAAAATCAGAGAAGGCCTTATGTGAAGTCCATAACGGCATTTGTGGCACTCATTCAAGTGGTCTTACCCTTTCAAAAAAACTCATACACTTGGGCTATTATTGGCCTACTATGGAACGAGATTCTTTTTAGATAGCTAGAACATGTAAACAATGTCAAATCCATGGGAATTTGATTCATACACCAACACAAGAACGTCATTCTTTAGCAACATCTTGGCCTTTTGTCAATGGGGTCTTGATCTCGTAGGAAAGATAAATCCTTCTTCATCTAATGGTCACAAATTCATCCTTGTAGGTACAAAATATTTTACAAAATGGATTGAGGCAGTACCTCTCATAAATATCACTAGAAAACAAATTGTTGCATTTATCTTGAATTACATCATCTGTTGCTATGGAATACCAATGACCATTATCACTAAAAATGGGTGAGCATTCAAGAATCAGGATGTATGAGAGCTCTATGAGAAGTTCAAGATCCAACACAAATTTTTCACACCCTATTATCCACAAGGGAATGGGCAAGCAGAAGCATCGAACAAAACTATTCTAAAAGTCTTTAAGAAGATAGTGAATGATGTTGGAAGAGATTGGCATATTCAATTAAATCCTGCTCTATAGGCCTACCGTACTAGTATCCGCACACAAATAGTTGCCACACCTTTCTCTCTTGTCTATAGATCAGAAGCCATAGTACCAATAGAAGTAGATATACCTTCTCTATAAGTATCCTTAAAAGGCCTTATTCTAGATGAAGAGCAAAGAATATCTAAACTACAAGAGTTAGAACTAATCCAGAAACACAGACAAAATGCCTTTGATCATCTAAAGGTATATCAGCAAAGAATGTATTGAAGCGACAATAGGGTCAAACCACAAATTTTTCAAGTTGGAGAACTAGTACAAAAGGAAAATCCAAGAAATCGGGCAAAGCAAGAAAAGAAAGGAAAATTTGAACCGAACTGGTTAAGTCCATTTGTGATCACAAATGTATTTGGGTTAGGAGCATATCTGTTATCAACATAGGATGGGGATCAGCTCGAGGAACCTATCAATAGCATGCATTTGAATAAGTTTTATGTCTAAAAAAGCAGAAAAATCCAAAAACACTATAAAAAAAAGAAAAAAAAACAAATATGAGAAAAAGTGCAATAAAAATAGCTAGTGAAAACCTGGCAAACAAGCGCTATCTGTCAGCTAGCTCTTCCATCTATTAGTTCATGTATCTTTCTTCTTGCATTCATCCTCCATCAGTGCTATCCATATCCATCATAAGCATTTGTACATACGCGGGCATCACAACTTCTCTCTCACCATGGTTTGGATCATTGAGTATATCATAACGAATTTGTTTCTAGGCTTGGGGCAAAATCCTACACTTAGTTGGGGGCAAAATTCTAGATCATTTTGAGCTTAATCAAATAGGTAGAACAAACGGTTAGACATATCAAGCAAAAATTGAAACACATCCAATGGTGAACACAAGATCAAATTATCAACCATCAAACTATCACAAAATCAGTATAAGCACATCACACACTTTTCAATGGATGATATATTTTGGATAATGATTTTAACATGATTGTTCAACTTTTCTATAATTTCTTTTCGCTATCATGATTTCTGAGTGACTCCAGGATGTCTTTGACTAGAGGAACAGGGAAGGAACATGATATCTTTCTTGTCTATTGTCTGAAAATTAATCATTAATATGTGAAAATTTGTCTCAAGACATGATCATCGAAGTATCATCGAAGACATTTCTGATTTATGTATTGAAATGGTTAATACTGCATGTTTTACACAAGCAACACTCAGGTCATATTGGTTTAATTATACCTCGACACTTGTGCTAACTTGCCATATCAAAATCCATGAAAGCAATGCTCAAGTCATCATGGTTTAATAATACCATTGATGTTTTCACTCACTTCCCACATTCCAAAATCTCAATAATGACAAAAAGCAATAATCCAGTAACTGGTCCGCTCATAGCTTTGCATTTAGCTTGCATTTCATTCTTGCACGGGATCCCACATGCTCCTTTTCTCCAAGGTTAAATCTATCATAGGAATCATCAAGGTATTATCACAAGTGTATACACAATCAGACTGATGACTCATCTCTCTCATGATGTTGTCAACCCAGCCCAAATCTTATGTTATCCCCTCAACAGAACTACCATCGACATATCTAATTGGTCATGCACCTTATATCAACAAATTGTCAGCTCTTTATCTAATCAATCTTATCAATTTTGTCAATCGATTACATCTTATCTATCTGATTATGTCTTATACAGGATGTATCCTTCCTGAAACTAGACATTCAGATATAGTCTTATACAGGATGTATCCTTCCTGAAACCAAACGTTCTGATCTAGTCTTATACAGGATGTATCCTTCTTAAAACCAAACACTCTGATCAGCTTTGACTTATATAGGAGGTGTCATTCCTGAAACTAGACTGAATCTTAATTTTATCATATCAAATCAAGCTTTATCAATCAATCAGAATTGTATCATCTAGATCAAAGAACTCGCATTTTCATCAATCAACATTACAGAAATCAAATCAATTCTAATTGGGACATCAATCTCGCAAATCTCAATTCATCTCCCGAGTGGGCATCACCATATCGCAATCTATCAACCAAGATCTAGGGCATCCTATCGAACCAATATCATCATCAAAATAAGATTATTCTTTGAATCAACGCATCATCACACCTTGCTTCAAAGAGGGGCAAAATGTATACACCTAAAAAATGGTCTGAAGATAATTAATTGAATAAGCAATTATTCAATTAATCCCCTTTCCTAATTTAATTTAATTCACTAAGCAATTTAATTAAATTCCCCCTTTCATCTACTTATTAATAAATCTAAGGATTTATTTAATAGGTTAATTTCAATAACCCCCTTTCATTAATTAATTCAAATTAATTAATTCCCCCCATCAAATTCATTTCTTCTAAACCTCCTAATTAATTAAAACAAATCAAATTAATGAGTTGTTGAAATTAATTAGCCTTTTCCTATTATTTGAATTTTTAAATTCAAATTCTACCAACTCTTAACCACCTAACCTAACCCATTCCATCTAACCTCGGGTTTGCCTAACCCCATCCTAGCTTGCACATCCTAACCACCATGTCTGCTTTCCTTGAATACTTTGCCCTCTCATGAGCAAAGCTTTGTGACACTTGTAACTAAGTGTTCCCTTAAATCCAACCTCTTCTAGAAGCTTCTTGACACTTGTCACCATGGAGATGACATTGTTCCCTTTCATCCAACCCCTTCTCCTACCAACCTCCAATTGTTCCCTTTAATCCAACCTCTTTGCCAATCACCTCCAATTTAACCATTGATATCTTCAAACTTAATCTTGACCGTTGATTCCTGCCACATCACCCCTTGCCTTGGAAATCTTATAAATAGACCCCATTTTGGAGTCTAAAGGGCCCCTGATTTGATTGATCCTGAATCCCATCTCATTTTTCATCTTATGCATTGTTACTATAGGCATCTAGCTTCTAGTTTATCATTTTAGCAATGTTATCATGTTCAATTTTAGCTTAAATCTTAGCTTATTTCATAGCTATATCATAGAATCATATAGGTTAAATCATTATCTCATCTAGATGATGCATCTTCATCATTTAAATCCTCCATTTAATTGTAGTCAAGTCACTGGAATTTGCATAACTAGATTTGAGAGCAAAATTCATACTCGCATTTACTAGGAGGCAATAGATTGCTTAGCTATGGTTTATCTTTCTTTGTTTTAAATTTTCTAACTATGCTTGTAATGATCTATTGAGTGCTTTGTGTTGTAGATACAGGTACACTTCACAAATACATGACAAATGTTATTTTTTTTTGAATAATATGTAAAGGATGAAATAATTTTGGAGGATGACAAATAAGTTGTATGTGTGCAATTAAGTAGTATTGTGTAAGTGTGGTTGAGCAGTAATGAAGGCAATTTAAGATGTGTATTAACTATGGACTATAATTAGCATATCAAAGGATGTGTTTTTGAGTAGTTCAATCATATTGATACTGTAATCCCAAATGCTTTGTATCTTTACCTAAAGAAGTGGTCTTCAGTGTCTACAATTCCCTTGTATCTTTCCTTAAGGTTGTGAGCCTCGGTCTTGCAAGTTCATATCAAGAGGAGTGAGCTTCCTTAGCCTTGAGCCTAAAACATAGTAACATGTTTTTCATATATTGGGATAGCTCTCACCATGGTTTTCACTCATTGGGTTTTCCACATAAAATCTTGGTGTTCATGTGTGATTACTATTATGTTTTCCAGTTGTTTACTTCTACACATGGTAAATAGAATGAATGATAATTAATTGGTTAAGTTTTAATATATGTTGATTCACCCCCCCCCCCCTCCTCTCAACATCTGTAAGTATTCAACAATGCCAAGTAATTTTTGAGAACTCAAAATTGTTCCATTACCATCACCAATCACGAGGTGACATTGTATGAATTCTTGCACTTTATTCTTGAGCTAAAATCAATTAACCATGTGTAGTCACACAAATCTGTCTAGCTTAATTAAATAAATATTCGCTATTTATTTAATTAAAAATCCACTAGCCATCAATTAATTAAATTAATATTTAATTAATTCATCCCCAAACATCCTTCTATTAATTATATAAATTATTCAATTTATTTTAATTAATTCATTAGATCAAATTCAAATCAATTAAATAAATAAAATCTATTTATTTAATTAAAAATCCCCATTTTCCTCTTTTAAATAAATTAAATAAAACATTTATTTAAATCATTATCCCCCCCCACTTGCATTTTCCTACAAATGCAACTTGCACACATTTATTGAAATAAATGAATTTTTATTTTAATAAAATCCTATTTTCCCTCACCCACCAAATCCACTTGCAAAATCTAATCCCCTTCTAGATTCTTCTAACCCCTTCCTAATTAGCCTAATCCATCCCCTAATTATTGTCACATTCCTAAGCAAAATGGAGTCACTTCTCAAAGACTCCAAAGTCTTTGAAAAGCATTTAATGCTTTGTGTGTTCACAAATTAACCCCCAAAGTCTTCCAAGACCACTAATGGCTCTTACATAACCATTTATGGCTCTTACATAACCATTTATGGTTATTTCAAACTTGTCCCCCCAAACATTTATTGTTTTGACCATATTCATCCATTTCACATTTGCACAAGAGTTTATCCATTGGATAAAAGCTTTATTCTTTGAATAAAGAGTTTATTCATTCAACCAACCTTGACTTTAACTTACAAAGTCATGTCAAGCATTTAATGCATATTCTCTCTCCTCTCAACCTATCTCACATTGACACTTGTCATCTTGGGATTGGGTTGAAAGCCCTCACATGGATTTGAAATCATTCAATCCTGACCCTTGTTGAGATTGCTCAATCTCAACCATCCATTGTTCCATTTTTCCTATAAATAGAGCCCATTTCTTCATAATCCAGATCCTGAAAACTTGTATGCATTTAAACAATAGGCATTTTAAGAGAGCATTTTAGCATAATTAACTAATATCTTGTCATTTTGGATAAAATCAATCATTTTAGTATCAATAGATTAATATTAGCTTTTTTATTTACATTTAGAGCAAAATTTCAATCTCAATCCTCCATAAGCATCCATAGTGCAAAAAGCTGCTGAGAGCTACACTATTTTGGAACTTGGAGAGGAGAGGAACAAGGGAGAAGGAGCTAAGAACATGCTAAGAGGCATTTGGAGATGCCTCATTATCTTTGTTTCATTAGTTAGATATATTAGCATGATTTTAGTGTCTCTCTTGATATGCCTGTTTAGATTAGTTTTTGATTGAATAACACTAACGATTTTCTTGTGTGTCTTGTGTTATTTATCTTAGACTAACCTTGTCCATTTTGCAGGGCATCATTTGGTGAACCCGACGTGAATCAAACACCAAAAATATCATCTTTTTTTTTAGCAAACTAACATGTCTGAATGTTGAAAATGTCACACTGGTTGCATTTTGGCGTTGTTGAACACGTTCTAGCGCTACTGACACTTATTCTTTTAGCGCTATTATTCTTACAATAGCACTATTGTCTCCATTTAAGTGCTTTCGGAACTATTTTGGTGCTTTTGACATTATGTTGGTGCTATTGACCCTCTTTCAGCACTTTTGACTTTTCTATCTTTCCCCTTCTTTCAGCGCTTTTGTGTTAAATAGCGCCTCTGTTCAAATGCAGACTAGCGCTATTGTAACAAAATGTCGTAAAAATCGCCTTGTAACCAAAAAAGTGAAAATTTTAGGCTTGTGGAAGCCCCCCTTGGACATAGATTTTACTAACAATTTGTTGTTTATGCAGGTTAAAACGCACCATTAAAAATCACAAATTTTCCTTTGGTGCATTAAAACTTGAACACAAACAAAATTTCATTACTTTTTAGTTAGGATCAATTGTCTTTTGGTGCTTAAAATCAACAAACAAATTTGATTTCCTTGCATCAAATTAAAGAGTTTACAAATCCACACTTCAAATTTGGTGCACATAAAATACACAATCCACGTGTTTTATTTTTTTTTGCAAGCAAATTCTACTTCAAGCAAACGTGTTTTCATTACGTTGACCAGGATTTCAAATTCTAGAATACAAAACACATTGCCTTTTGAAGGTTAAAAAGAACACCATGACTATTGGAGCAACATCTCCAAATAGTTAGATCGCATTGCAATGGTGGATTAAAAAGAACAAGTGTCTTTCGTGCTTGGCACACTTGTGCAAAAAGTCGGTCAAGTGGTCCTACCTCTAACACACACTATCCTCTCCCTTGACTTTCGTGGTCCTAGGTGCAAGAGAAAAGTGTTAGTAACACTCAAAATTTTTATCTTTTTAAGAGAGGCCTGCCAAGAGACACATCACTCTTGGGAACGACCTCGCGCGGTAAATCCTTCGAGCCGTTATAGAAATCAGGTGAGAGCGAAAGTTTTAGCCTTGGGTATAGTTGTTCCTACAGTGTAACTGGCCGAAAGGACAAATGGGCCCCACCACCAGTTACAAGGCTCTTAAGTGAGTCACTGCAGAATGAACTTATGTCCAAAAACATCGAACATGACTAAATACCTTTAAGTAGTATCCCACCTATTCTATTGATTGAGGATATTTGTGATATAATTTAGTGCAAGAGCATAGATGGTTTTGCTCCCAAGATACTCACCATACATATTTCCTTGAGTAGAAACATAGCTTTTTGAAAAGTCACTTGTGGCTTGATAAAAGTGGTGACTCCCCCATCATAGGGATCATCTATTTGTTATGCTCATGCAAGACTTAGTATATCACATCCTTACCTGCCACGGCAGGATTCATAAGGTATGTAGTACCAAAGTCGAAGAAATATCAAGATGTGGGCTAAATTTATCACAACTAGTCATTTGACCTTAGGGATAAAAAGTGTTTGAAGTGTGTTTGGTTTAAAGACCAAGTGCAAATTGAGCCGACCTCAGGCTTTGGAAATACACCTTAAAATACATCTAAAGGAAGGGTCATATACAAGTCCAAGGATTGGGTTGATCTAGACCCATACTCATTTGTGCCTTTGAGGCTACAATCTTGTGTTTGTGTGTTTGCTTTGTTTTCTCGTCAAAGACAAAAATCAAAAATCACTTTCAAAACAAAGTATTCATCCAACCAAACATTTTTCAAAACAACCAAACACATCAAAAACAAAGTACAAACAACAAAGAGTCAAAATTTTATGACCATTCTTCACATCTTGTGAAAGAAGAAGCGTCATCAGAATATCAACTTGAAAAGAAGACCATTAAGCTCAAAGGCTTTGATCAAACGAAGGAAATTCTTCTATATCAATAGACAAATCTTTGTCTCCCATAGAGTTTCCTTGCGTCACATGCATCTCTACCTTCAAGGCAAAACAAACGAATTTGACTCAGAATCAATGAACCGCAGAGCTTTTATGCAATATAGAGCTCTCAGTTATCACAAAAACCAAGGAGGTAAGATTAATCCCAACTTTTTCCCAAACGTCTGTATCACCTACAACACAGCTCAAGAAATACCTCTGACACCTGAAAGGGAAGAGGTAGAGTTTGTCCCATTTGTAACACAAAGCTTTTATTGAAGTTGAAAACATTTCATTCATCATACATCATCATTTCATCATTAATCCATTCCAAACTCTCAAAACATTAAGAGGTTCTTGTCCTAAGTTCTCTTTTTCGATATTGTTTGAATCAAACATATCACATCACTTTATAGATTGTTTCTACATCTAGGATAAGCTCATCCTAAGAGACACATCTACGCAGGTTAAAACTAGTTCATGAGTGAATCCTCTCATTACTAGGTAGTTCAAATCTATAACACATCTCAGATTTCTCTACACCTTATCACATCCAACCTTATCAAAACAAGCAAGCAATTCAAAGAAGGAATTTCAGTTACATCTACCTTAAAAGTGCTAGAGATCTACATGCAACACCATTCACCAACCATCAATCTTTCATTTCATCAACAACTCATCATCATTTTCACTCAACTTCAACAAAGACTCATAAACAAAATGGCTCAAACCCGATCATGGTCAAGGCAACGAGAAATAGAAATAGAAGAAGAAGAAGAGGAAAATCTCAATGAATTTCAAGAAGCACTTGGAGGAAATGCGAATGACGAAAACCCAAGTACTCCTACTCCTGCAAAAATAGAAAGGGCTCAGCATAACCCTCTCTTTAATAGATTGTTTGATGAAATACTCAGGAGCAATGCGGATGCTCACTTCTTAAAACTCGCTCAAGAAGGAGAAAAACTCCCCTCTGACTTTGATCTTGCCCAATTAAGACAAGCATCAGAAAGACAAAGTTGCCATGAAGAGGAAAGAGGTAGAGATCCCATCAGATATAACATTCCTCGAGGTAACCCACCACCTCCTCCTCCAAATGAAATGGAGATGTTGCGGCAACAAGTCGAGAATCTCGCCCAACAACTTCATAGTGGTGTCAAAACTAACCAATTCTCACTCAATCACATATGTCCCTATCCTTTTGATAGGAATCTTTATATGCCAGCCTTTCCACGAGGATTCGAAACACCCAAATTTGAAAAATATAGAGGAAAGGGAGATCCCCGTGATCATGTCAGAGAATTTCATTCTGCTTGTCTTGAAGTGGCATATGAAGACACCTACCTAATGCACCTTTTTCCCCAAAGATTGGGAGGAACAACCACATCATGGTTTTCCCGACTATCAGGTGGCATTAGAACATTTGAGGAACTCATCCAGAAGTTTCTAGCTCATTACTCTCATAACATTGAACGCGACATTACCATGGCTGATCTGTGCAACACCAAACAAAAACCAAGTGAACTATTCTCAGTATTCCTGCAACGATGGCACCAAATGTCTAGCAGACATTCTCTTCAGTTACCTAAACGAGAACTAGTGGAAATATTCATTTCCAACTTAAACGAAGAAATGGAATTTCACCTGGATGTCAAAGACACAAACTCTTTTAATGATATGATCACCAAGGGTTTGAAATGTGAAAGGGCACTCATCAAGAAAGGACTCATCAAAATCTATAATGAACCAAAGGATGGTCCTCACCCACGCTTCAATAGTGATAAACCAAGCTTCTGGAATAAAAACAAGAATATCGTCAATGATGGGGTTGTGGATGCCAGGACTATACAAAATGCACAACCTGTGGTTCGGTTTGTAGGACAAAATCCTCCACCTCAGAACAACACAAATGTTCCTTCCAATCAAAATCGCATCACATCTCATGATGAACCTAGACCTCATCAGCAAAAACAAAAACGAACATACACTCCCTTAGGGGAACCCATTGAAACAATATTGCGACAACTCATTTCTCAAAATTTGGTCACTCTACCTAAACTATCAAACTATGAGCCTCAGGTCAAACCGGCATGGTGGAGAGATACTAAACACTATGAATTCCATCAAGGAAGAGGACACAAGACAAGTAATTGTCACCGATTAAAAGATCTTATTCAGGATCTTATTGACCGAGGAGAAATTGAAATTGAAGGACATGACCCAAAAACAACAAACAATGATCATCTAATGTTCAAATATCCACTTCCATCACAAGATCAAAGGGGTCCTTCCACTTCCAGGTGAGGCACTGATACCACAGATTATACGCAAGCTGCGTATAATTATACTGTAAATGATCTGTATGATGCCAGTGAACAAGTTGCAACTATAAATGATCTGTAAATGATCTGTATGATGCCAGTGAACAAGTTGCAACTATAACCTTCAAAAATCCCAACTCAAATTGCAATGTTGTTACATGTCGCGGTAAGGTTACCATAAAGGCAGCTCCACAAGGCACCGCCTCCATCCCAAAGTAGTACAATCTTGTGGAACAATTAGATAAAACGCCCATGCTTATATCCATTTTAGAGCTACTACGCCTATCGCCCTCTCATAAAACTATCTTGGATCAAGCACTCCAAGAGGCGTCAGTCCCTGCAAATCTGAATATAGACCAATTTCAAGCCATGGTTGGAAGTCTAAAGTCATCACCTTGTCTCACTTTTTCTGAAAGTGACAACTCTTCCTTCCAGCAACCTCATAACGCCTCACTCCACATCGAAGGATTTATTAACTAGCATACGATCAAGCGAGTCTTGATCGATAATGGAGCAGGCCTAAATATTTGTATACTACAGTTGGTCACAGCATTGGGATATGCGGTAGAATCAGTGGATCCTCGTAAGAAGATCACAATCAAAGCCTATGACGATGCAGAGCGGTCATCCAAAGGAGCTGTGGTACTACCAATCCGAGTGGGCCCCATGGTAAAGCACATCATTTGTCAGGTTCTGGACCTTCCTCTGCCATATAATCTATTGTTAGGAAGACCTTGGATACATGCCATGCAAGCCGTTCCATCTACCTACCATCAATGTATCAAGTTCCCACATAACGGTATAGAGATCACAATCCTGAGCGATACAAATCCCTTTGCGTACTATCATAATATCAGCCATCAACCAGAGATTACCGTTCCTAATAATAGAGAAGCCATTTCTTCCACATCATATATAAATCCCACCTCTCTTGCCAGTTCAAACACCACTATACCACAGCAAGAAAAGCTTAAAATGAAAATAGCAGAGGAAGGTCCTGGGGAATACAACTTGAGTCAACTCTTTTGTGTGGGACAAATGCCCACTTCTCCTAGAACACATGGTAAACCACAGCAGGTACTCCAGCAACCACTAGTCACGCCTGCATGTGCTTTGACACCTTTTATCCTTGGAAAGAGTCAAGAAGAAGAAACCCAAGAGGAGGACTTAGCGGACTGGATCTATAAAGATCCCATCACCACTGATATACCACAAGTTAGACTTCCTATGGATCAATATGGAAAAGGTCTCCTCATTATGCAAAGAATTAGGTATGATGGTCAGAGTGCTTTAGGATATTGCAAACAAGGACGACATGAACCTTTGCTGCCGGAATTAAAGCCCAAAGGTAATATAGGCCTAGGCTTTGAAAAAGAGATTTTTCCTAAATTAAAATTCAAAGGAAAACCCAACAAACCATTATGTTAGCCTATTGCAAAGAGGACACCTTTCATTATCAAAGCAGCATCAAACACCATCGCAGCTGCCCCACCGAGGCTCAAAATCCTAGCACAACCATCACCAAAGCCACTCATTCCACCAAACAAACTTGTAATCCCATCAGCAGTAGCAACTGTATCAGAACCCGTAGCAGCACCTATAGCACCAGTAGTTCCAGCAAAAGTAACTAAGTCAATATTACCAATACTCCCCGTACCAGATCCTTTAATCCCCATCGACCTTCCTGCAGCACCGATCACTACAAAAGAACATCAACCAATCACACCTGCAGTATTTAACTCAAAAGACATCCAAATATGGTATAGTAATCGGATGCTAGAAAGTGACTCAGAGACCGACTCACATGAGTGGGAATTTGATTTTGTACAGCTTAACACTTCAGATGAGGAAGATGCATCACTACCTCCACCGCGCAAAGACATCCTTGTTTACGAAGAAGCACAGATAAAGACCACTTGGGTTCCTAAACTAGAAACATCTTCAACAAACCCTACGTCTCATCCTACACCTGATTCTAACAGGGAGAGTACCATTAATGACCTTCACCATAACATCTTAACCCTCACTGATACATCTAACGCACTTAACCTAATCGATGAAGTAATGTCTATTATCTACCCTGAACTCATCGAATGGAACCAACCAAATTCCCCATGCCTTGACTTTTTCCAAAACGATGAGGCCATCATTGACTTTTTGGAATTAAGGGATAACCTACCAAGCAAGGATCACAAAGCTGGATTTGCCATTGAACATAATAGCACAACATACTTCAGGGCGGATGCCAAACTTTTCAGCTACAAAAATATAACAATAAAACATGGATCTTCTAGTGAAAACCACACTATGGCACTATTTGATCCAACAAAAGTAAAAAGAAAGAGCGTATCCAATGGTGAAAACCTCTCTGAGGTGCCTGAGGATGAAGGGTTTGACATTCTCCCTGCTAATGCACAACAGGAACGATCAACGATTCTCATTGAGGAAACCAAAGAATACAATGTGGGGACTCCTGAAAATCCTCATCTCATACATCTGGCATCTCTTCTCACTCCAGAGGAACAGCCTAAATTTATAGAGTTCTTCTAGAAGCGTCAGATCAACTTTGCATGGTCATATGCAGACATGCCTGGGCTTAATCCCAATTTAGTCATGCATCACCTCACTGTAGCAGAAGGAGCCAAACCTGTCAAGCAGAAGCTTCGTAAGATGCATCCTCAAATTGTAGTACTAGTCAAAACAGAACTCAAGAAACTCTTAGATGTTGGTTTCATTAGGCTAATTGATTATGCAGAATGGATCTCCAATATTGTGCCTATCGGCAAACCAAAAGGGGGCATCCACATTTGTACTGACTTCAGAGACCTGAATAAGGCATGTCCTAAGGATGACTTCCCCTTACCAAATATCGACATCATAGTGGATCTAATAGCAGGACACGCCATGCTTTCACTCATGGATGGCTATTCAAGATACAATCAGATAAAGATCACACCAGAAGATCAACATAAGACAGCCTTCACATGTCCATGGGGCACATATTGCTGGAATGTAATGCCTTTAGGTCTCAAGAACGCAGGAGCAACCTATCAAAGAGAAATGACCACCATCTTCCATGACATGATGCATACTATGATGGAAGATTATGTTGATGACTTACTAACAAAATCACTCACCAGAGATGGGCATCTCCACATCTTAAATAAAATCTTTGATAGACTGGAACAATACCGTGTTCGACTCAACCCAAAGAAATGTGTCTTTGGAGTAACCTCCGGGAAGCTTCTAGGGTACATTGTCTCAAGCAAAGGCATTGAGGTCGATCCAGCAAAGGTTAAGGAAATCATGGACATGCCATCACCAAAGAATATCAGTCGGCTAAGGACATTACAAAGACAGCTTCAATCCATCCGAAGATTCATTGCACAATTGGCTAATAAATGTCACCCATTCACACACCTGCTACACAAGAACATCCACTTTCAGTGGGATGCCCGATGCCAACAAGCATTTCAGATGCTTAAAGACTATCTCATGAATCCACCATTGTTGATCCCACCAGATCCAAGTAGACCGTTGTTACTCTATATCTCAGCAACCAGTACAGCATTGGGTGTACTACTAGCACAACATAATGCGGAAGGAAAGGAGTGTGCTGTTTACTACATCTCTCACACACTGGTTGGCTATGAACTCAATTACACACCTATTGAGTGAGCTTGCTTAGTAGTAATCTTAGCAGCCACTAAATTGAGGCACTATCTGTTGACACACAAGGTACAACTCATTGCAAAGATTGATCCACTCAAGTATTTACTCAGCAAAGCAGCATTGACAGGCCACTTGGCCAAATGGGTGATGATTCTAAGTGAATTTGACATCAATTATGTAGACCGTAAAGCTATCAAAGGTCAAGTCATTGCAGATCAGTTGGCCGATGCACCTCTCATAGGTGATCATCCTCTCATTTCCAATTTTCCAGATGAAGAGATATCCATGATCACAACAGCACAACCATGGAAACTATACTTTGATGGCTCATACACTAGGCATGGCTCAGGGGCAAGCATTTTGTTTATCACACCCCAAGCTGACAACATCCCAAAGTCTTACAGGCTCACATTTCCATGTACCAACAACATCACAGAGTATGAGGCCTTGATCACGGGACTCAGGCTAGCCGTACAATGGAAATTACAAGATCTACAAGTATATGGCGACTCCCAACTAGTCATTCGACAAGCAACAGATGAATATCAGACAAAGGATGATAAACTCATGCCATATAAGCAAATGGTGGACACTCTCAAGACATCATTTACTACTATCACTTTTGAGCAGATACCAAGAGATCAGAATCGAGCTGCTGACGCTATGGCTACCATCGCATCTCTACTAGATCTACCATAGAATTCAACATGCTACGAGTTCTTGGTAGAACAGCTTTGGATTCCCACTTGTGATATCCCCGAATCTGAAATGATATGTCACCTTATCGGTTCTGAATCCCCATGGTACGGTGAATTCTACACCTATCTCCATGATCACACCCTTCCTCCCAACCAATCAAATAACCAACGTAAAACCTTCATTTTCCAAACTACTCGATATACCATTATTGCCAAAACCCTATACCGTCGTAGTCTTGATGGTACTCTCCTTCGATGTCTGGAACAAGGTGAGATAACAAAGGCTTTGGAAGAAGTCCATGAAGGCATTTGCGGGACTCACTCAAATGGTCCGTCACTAGCCAAGAAACTCCTGCGCAATGGATACTATTGGCCATCTATGGAAAAAGATTCCTACTACTTTGTCAGGAAGTGCAAGAAATGTCAAGTTCATGGCGACCTGATACATGCACCAGCTCAGGAACTACAACCAATCACAACACCATGGCCTTTTTGTCAATGGGGCCTTGACCTTGTGGGTAAGATTCATCCATCTTCATCTAATGGCCACAAATTCATTATTACCGCCACCGAATATTTCACAAAGTGGATCGAAGTTGTTCCACTTACCCAAGTCACCAGCAAGCAGATCGTCTCATTCATCCTCAACTACATCATCTGCCGGTATGGTGTGCCCATGTCCATCATCACAGATAATGGTCTTCCTTTCAAAAATCAGGATGTTCGTGAACTTTGTGAGAAATTTCACATCCAACATCGCTTTTCCACCCCCTATTACCCACAAGGCAATGGTCAGGCCGAAGCATCCAATAAAAACATATTAAGAATCCTCAAGAAGATAGTCAATGATGCCGGCTGTGATTGGCATGTTCAACTAAATCCAGCGCTATGGGCATATCGAACTAGCATTCGAACCCCTACAAGTGCAACTCCTTATTCGTTGGTCTATGGTGCAGAAGCTATCTTGCCTATTGAGGTTGAGCTACCTTCATTACAGGTTTCCTTGCACAATCTCATCAATGATGAAGCATATAGAGTATCCCGTCTTCAAGACTTAGAGTTACTTGATGAGAAGCGACAAGTTGCGTACAATCATCTCAAAGCCTATCAGCAGCGCATGAGCAGAAGCTACAATCACCGAGTTAGACCTCGTACATTTGAGGTAGGTGATCTTGTTCTTTGAGAAAATCCTTGTAATCAACCAAACAAAGAACATCAGGGCAAGTTTGAATCAAACTGGTTGGGCCCATATGTTGTCACTACTATGTTCGGGTCCGAGGCATATCAGCTGGCTACATCAGAAGGAGAACCACTTACAGATCCAATCAACAGCATGCACCTCAAACGGTTTTATACCTAAGCTGAACAGAGCATTAGGCTCCCCTACATACCAGAAAATACCAAAAACATTCAGAAAAATGTCCTGAAGAAAATACAAAAACATTCAAAAAAGTAAAGAAAAATCATGCATCCAAATGGTGAACAACCACTCCGGTGGCACCTTGGGTAAGTACGATGGTGAAAACCTGGCAAACAGGTGCCACTCGTAAAGGCTCTGACTCCATTGTCTTTCAGGCTCATTGCGATCTACTTCATACATACATACATCCATCCAAAACCATGGCTTGTTATTCCTCTGCAATTATGATAGTACTCCATACATCTTGCATCCCGCTTTTTCATAGTCATGTCTAAAAATGGGGGCAATGCCTTTAACCTATTGATGGAAGTGGATTCTACATTGTCTTATGATTCATTAAGTTCTTCATTCAAACAATCATCAAAATACCAAAAACATTGGAAAAATATCTCGCAAAAATACCAAAAACATTCAAAAAAATTCAAAATCCAAAAACATCGACAAAACCATTGAAAAATCACACAAAAACATGGCAAAACCTTGTACATACCCATCCATGTAGATACCAAAACAAACATTGACAAACTACTCACACAATGACCATTTACCAATCAACCACACAATCCACATCAACACTCAAAAACTGTCTTCAACAAGGATGCATCCTTCCTTACCAAAACAAAGACAAAAGTGACGTTTTCTTTGACAAGAAAATTATGTTAAGCTAGCAAATACTTGGTTGATTTATGAGTATAATCATTCATTTATCTATATTGGGATCTTTCAGTATTGTTTTGTATCGTTTGCGCATTATTTCCAATGAAGTTCTGGGGCATGTACTAATGGTGTCTACATGGGAAGTTCACCAAGCTATGTGATCTTATGCAAAATGCAGTCATAGATCACTACAGCTTGCTGACTACAGCGTATACCTCGACCATATGGGCATGAACCATTACCAAGGATCCTTATTCTTTATTCTTTATGTATATACTGTTTGTTTGCAGGTACAAATGCTCTTTCTTTGGTTCCTCCTACCTCATCCAAACTGGATAAAGGTTTTATCTCTTAGTACGGTATGCACTTGTCTCAGGATATGATTAGCCTAAGATCAAGGAGGATGATCCAAGTCATGCATGAACAGAGATAATCCTTGTCTATTCCACAAGCAATACTTTGGTCGACTTGACCCTTATATCAAGTCATTTGTATTAACTTGCTATATAAAATCCATGAAAGGAATGCTCAGGTCATCTTGAATCATTATGTCAAGATGCTTGTATTCTCTTCCAACATTTTAAAGCTCAATGATGAAAATAGAGCACTATGGATCGTCATTTCATCTCATCTGTTTATATATTACATTCTGTTGCATATCACCCATCCATTCACTCGTTCATATGTAGGCTTTATATGCAAAAGTGACCATAAAAGCTGGTCTTGGATACAATCACGACCGAGTACTCTGATACATCATCAGTGCATCATGCAAAGTCTTAAAAACCTTGCATTCCTCATGGTCATATCATCATCACATTTAGTTGCATCTTGCATTAAGTACATTCATGACATTTTTAACTTAACATTGCATATAGTTCATTTTGGACATTAGTTTTCATTAAAACATTTGCATCATCGCATCAATCATAAATAATTAGATTCATTCTTGAGATCAAATTGTCTTTTGATTGTTTTAAAATCATTTACTAGGCATTCATAAAGTATCGATTATCCATCATCATTTTATCATCTTTTATCATTTATTATTGCATACATTCATTTATAGTTAAAAAGTGCATTCAGTCATCCGTTAACTAAGTATCATATTATGCTCATTTTAGGATTCATTCACATTGCATTCATTTATCCTCTTTTTAATTGCATTAAGGTGCAGTTATTAAAACATTAGTTATAGTATCATCACATTATCATTTATACTTAAATCATATTTAAGCATTTAGAATCATAAAATCCCTTTGTTTACAAAACATTGGTTTTTAACATTTTATATCCATTATATATATGCATTCATTTAAACATTATCATATAAACATTTGTACTTTACATTTTGTTTATCCATATTACATTCATCTAAAAACATCTAGATGCATATCCATACATAACATCATTCATTCAACCATTGCATTAACATCATCACATAAATCATCTCATCATTATATCAAAATAGGAAACACCAAAATCCTGTTCATAAATTATCATAAGCATACATCATCATCATGACATTACATACATAAAAGCATTACATCAAAAATCCAAACAAATCATACATATATAAACCTGCATTCATATGTCAGTATCCCACATCATAAATCATCATAAAAACATGCATATAAGAAACATCTCATCAAATGCATACATGTACACATATCCATCTAAGCCATAACTCATCATCCTGCATAAACATCCATACATAATCAACTGCATATCATCAAAATATGGGATCTCCTCATATATATCATCTCATATATCAGAGTACAATGAAGTCTACAAAATTGGCTACCAAGAGCCATCCAAGATACAGTCTAAAAAATAGACAATGATACAATACATATATGCAAAAAAATGCTCTCTCAAATGCCACTCTGGCCAGATGTTGTACCACCACCACCATTGCCACCTGCTCTCCCACTGGTGCTTGCACCACCTGATCCATCTCTCCGTGGAGGCCTCATCGAACCACCACCCCCCTCTGCATCCCCTGATCTCTCCCTCCGCAGCGGACCCATCACACCCCCACTACTCTACACCCTCTATGATCGCTCTAATCTAGCCTGCCGCATCTGAGAATAGCTAAGAGCTCGCTGACTAACTGGCACCACCTACTCATATAAACCCCGCCAGTAGTCTATCTCCACCTGTGCTCGTCGCATCTCCCTCATCACCTCCCCCGTAGGCCCCTGTGCTCCTACTCCAACCCGCACTCTCTCCTGTAGCTCTGCCAATCTCTCCACTGCACTATCCCTCTCCCGCAGCACCACCACCAACTATGACTCCCGTGCAAATAACTGCACATCTCTAGCTGCCACCTCCGCCTCCAAATCCTCTATCCGAGTCTGCAAACATACTGTCATATGATCTTGCAGATCTCCAGTGGCTCCCTCCCTGGTATCCATAGCTGCCTCCCCTGCACCACCCTCTCCAGTAGTCCCCTCCCCTCTGTCCATCGGGATCTCTCTCTCCATCCCCCTCCCACTCAGCTGAACTCCTCCTAGTATCAATGGTCCCTGTGATATCTATAGAGGCAATCCACCTCTCCCTCTCCACTGACTCTGCATCCCCAACCCACCACCTCCTCCTTCTCCTCCACCACCACCTCCTCCATCTCCTCCTCCACCTCCTCCTCCTCCTCCTCCATCTCCTCCACCTGCCCTAGGTCCTTGACCTCCTGCCCTCCTCCATCTCCGTCCCCTCTCATCCTCAAAAGCTACGATCGCCTCTACTGGATCAGAGATCCGCAAGATCGGGTGTGCTGCCCGGTACTGCGTGTACTCATCTGTAACACCTGCATCCACGACCCTCGGTCGTATGTCCCACAGTCTTGCATGTAGTGTCTGTAACTCTGCCAATGCCTGATCATATGGTAGCACTGGCCCCCATGCGTACCTCTCCTTAATAACTCGAGCATACTCTCCTAATCCACTGGGCAGTCCCTGCTGCCGCCCAAACTGTCTCAACACTCTCCCAGGCACCTGTCTCTCCACATGGTATGCGGTCCTCCCAATGAGGAATTGAGTCATAAAAATGTAAGGCAATGCCTCTGCATCATCATCCCATGGCTCACACTCCAAGTATGGCTGCCATATCACTGTATCCAGATCGTCCAGCACCCGCCGCCACCACTCTAACTTCCCCAGGTGGGGCTGACTCATCATGCCGCTATACATGAACATATACAGCTGATCTACTACCCAGAATCTCAGACTCATCGGTCGAGTCACTGGTAGGTGCTCCCAAGCCCAAATATGCAGCAGCGTCATGCCCACTACTAAGGAACCCCTCCCTCGGTAAACCACCTCATGGAGCTCCTGGTACAGGTGCGCCAGCACGCACGGCCCCCATGCAAATCGGGTCCCCTTAGTCATCATCATCTCAATAACCTATCCCCATCCGATGACCAAACCATGTGATCGCCTGTCTGGACAAAGAAGTCCTCCCACAATACCTGACAAAACTGCTGGAAGAGGCTCATATAATGCCGCTATATTCTCCCAAGCAATGGAGCCATCATCAATAAAAATTTCCTCATCAAAAATCCTCTACACTACAAGAGTCCCCCAGGATCTGTCATATGTGACCAGCTCCCCCCGAATCGGAATCCGCAGGATGCGCCACACATCCTCTAGGGTCACTATCATCTCCCCCTATGCCAGATGGAAGGTGCACGTCTCATTGTGCCACCGCTCTGCTAATGTTGTGATCAATCCGTGATTCATACGAATCACGGGCATGTGCATCACCTCATATAGACCAGTTGCGGCAATGCAGTCTATCTCCACCTATGTCAATCGATCCCGCAACCCCTGTGTCACAGGATGTCGCTCACATAACTACAACACGCACAGCTCCTCCTGCACATGGACATTCATCAATCACCATCAGTTGTTTTGTTTTCAAACTTTCTTAAGTTTAAACCTAGACTATCAACAGATACTTTGATCAAGTATCTTCGGGTCTCAACAGGTAAGCAATCATGGCAACCTAGACTTCAACAGGCATTTATCCTAATGACCTAAGTCTCATCAGGCTGCTATGGTTCAAAACAACTCCCACTTCACCTCGCCATCCATCAATCATTGGCATCGGAAGATTTTTCTCATCCAAACTGGGGCATCTCTTTATCCCAAGACAAAAGCGCTCAAACAATGGGGCAATAGCGCCATTGCGGCGCAGTAGCGCTAGTTTATGGAGCAAAAACACTAAAACCGTAGTTCCAGCGCTCTTGCTCCGACTTGACTTGGACTCAGCTAAAAACATATCAAAAATGCATAAAAATTAAAAATTTGAATTTGCGTACTGCTGGTCCATAGTCGTCTAGGCGCTGGAATCGTTGAACTCGCTCAAATCTGTGCTCGGTGATCAGAATCGGCATCCTAACTGCTACTCGCTCCTCCAAAATGTCCCTATCAGAGCTCTAATTTCCAAATGGTCGCGGTCACAAATGATCCTATTTTCATCCCTTTCACCCCATTTATACCCTTCGTCATCACCGTAACTTCTCCCTGCTCACCGCCGTGGTCCCCGTGAACTTCCCAAGCCCCCCATTTCTCCATTTTTTCCCCCGTTTTCTTCTATTTTTCACCCATATGGCTAATTCCTTCTCTTTTAACACCCTGCCAATTTTCATTTTTTTTCGAGAGATCGCCCGATTTTTTGAAATTTTTCGGCTCATCTCTTGAGGGGGCATACCACCCATTAAATTTACATTTTATGGGGCATTTCTTCACACTAGTTTTTCTTTCTTTGAAACGACGCGATAAACCGCACCGTCTCAAAGAGGGGCAAATGTAGTCACACAAATCTGTCCAGCTTAATTAAATAAATATTCGCTATTTATTTAATTAAAAATCCACTAGCCATCAATTAATTAAATTAATATTTAATTAATTCATCCCCAAACATTCTTCTATTAATTAAATAAATTATTCAATTTATTTTAATTAATTCATTAGATCAAATTCAAATCAATTAAATAAATAAAATCTATTTATTTAATTAAAAATCCCCCTTTTCCTCTTTTAAATAAATTAAATAAAACATTTATTTAAATCATTATCCCCCCTCCCCACTTGCATTTTCCTACAAATGCAGCTTGCACACATTTATTGAAATAAATGAATTTTTATTTTAATAAAATCCTATTTTCCCTCACCCACCAAATCCACTTGCAAAATCTAATCCCCTTCTAGATTCTTCTAACCCCTTCCTAATTAGCCTAATCCATCCCCTAATTATTGTCACATTCCTAAGCAAAATGGAGTCACTTCTCAAAGACTCCAAAGTCTTTGAAAAACATTTAATGCTTTGTGTGTTCAACAAATTAACCCTCAAAGTCTTCCAAGACCACTAATGGCTCTTACATAACCATTTATGGTTATTTCAAACTTGTCCCCCCAAACATTTATTGTTTTGACCATATTCATCCATTTCACATTTGCACAAGAGTTTATCCATTGGATAAAAGCTTTATTCTTTGAATAAAGAGTTTATTCATTCAACCAACCTTGACTTTAACTTCCAAAGTCATGTCAAGCATTTAATGCTTATTCTCTCTCCTCTCAACCTATCTCACATTGACACTTGTCATCCTAGGATTGGGTTGAAAGCTCTCACATGGATTTGAAATCATTCAATCATGACCCTTGTTGAGATTGCTCAATCTCAACCATCCATTGCTCCATTTTTCCTATAAATAGAGCCCATTTCTTCATAATCCAGATCTTGAAAACTTGTATGCATTTAAGCTATAGGCATTTTAAGAGAGCATTTTAGCATAATTAACTAATATCTTGTCATTTTGGATAAAATCAATCATTTTAGTATCAATAGATTCATATTAGCTTCTTTATTTACATTTAGAGCAAAATTTCAATCTCAATCCTCCATAAGCATCCATAGTGCAAAAAGTTGCTGAGAGCTACACTATTTTGGAACTTGGAGAGGAGAGGAACAAGCGAGAAGGAGCTAAGAACATGCTAAGAGGCATTTGGAGATGCCTCATTATCTTTGTTTCATTAGTTAGATATATTAGCATGATTTTAGTGTCTCTCTTGATATGCCTGTTTAGATTAGTTTTTGATTGAATAACACTAACGATTTTCTTGTATGTCTTGTGTTATTTATCTTAGACTAACCTTGTCCATTTTGCAGGGCATCACCATGTAATCCTTTGTAAAATGGGTGTGAAACAAATTATACATTAAGTCATAGATCAGAAAATATTATTTCTCATGACTAGGATTCCCATTAGACTATAGGTGGAAATACTCATGAATTTGATCATATCAATTTGTATTCAAGTGTATATGATTGTTATCAACCATCCAAAATGAAGAAGTGTTATAATCAGCATTACCATATGGAAACAATAATAGTAAAACAAAAACATTATCCATATGAAATATTGCATCAACCATTCAATGATGGAAAATCCCTCCATCAAAAATATGCACTCTTATGTCACCTTTCAAAATCAACAACATACTCCTCATTATGACTTGATTGAAGTAGACCATTTCAATTATCCATGTAAATCCCTTATACAAATTCCAAATTTACGATATATTGGAATCCTCTATCTATTGCTGATCCTAGGGATATATTATTCAAGATTGATCTATGTTTATTTGAAAATATTTGAATATCAACATAAAGACCATCTCTTGCCCTAATATTTCACACAACTCATGTTGAAATGCCTAAACTTATCTCTAAGGGGCTCTAAAATCCTCTTTTGTTGCAACAACATTTCTTCCACAATGATTCCTTTGTCAGGGCATTTTTCTCACTTTTCTCACAAACCCACAACCATAGTTCTAATGCAAACTGCCTCACATTCGGAACTCTATTTACACACTCGGGAACTTTTTCTTTAATACCACTTGATGAAAGGTACTCCCCTTACAAACCCAAATACACAATAACAACAAAGAAATAAATAGAAAATGCAAGAAAGGAAATACTTTATTTCTATTATCCCAATAAAATGAAACTACAACATTTAAAAAATAACATGTTGTAGTCACATGGGCTTTCTCATTATAATAATCCGCAAGCTAGAGCCACAATCTGAACTACTGGAACTATGCTCTATAACCCTTGTGTCAGGTCCTGGGAAGGACAATTGAGAGGGGAGGGTGAATCAGTTGTGAACCAATTATATATAAATTCTAATCCAAATCCAAGTTATTCCAATTTTAACCTTAATGTTGGTAAACCAAACTTAAGTGTCGATAAAACAGATTAACATATATAGCAGTACCAATTTAACTTAATGCATAAAACAAAAAGAGAAACAACATCCACAACACATAACACGGATATTTTGACGTGGAAACCCGTTAAGGGAAAAAAACACGGTGGGAAACCTTACCCACAATTAGATGATACTACTAGAGATAGTATGTGTATACAAATGGGGCCTGCACATGCAAAAAGGCCAACTGCCTAGAGCTCACTACTCAATCACAAAATAGGAGTCACACTGACTACACAATTGGATGGTTAAATGGACAATGATAATGTACTGCTCAAAATAGATTTTGCAATGCTGGATTCAGTACCGGTTAAGCTCTAACCATGAGTGTCAAAACACCTTCATAATCTTCCTTCAACCTTTGAATAATGTCTGCATGATTCGCACAAGGATCTGCTTATTTTCGCTCTTCAATATTCAAATACACTCATACCATAACCATATCCCTGATCTTCAATAAGATCTTACAATCATATATACAAAACCTAAGACCAAATGTATAGGTCAACTCACTAAAGATATTACAATTAAATCAATTACAAATAAGTCTTGATGTGATACAACATGTCAGCTCAATACATTCACCACAATATCCAATCAATAATCAATCTCCATAACGTGTTGTGCTAATCTAGAGTACCGGTCCATAACCTAGACCTATCTATCGATAAAGGCAAATATGTCAACCCGATTAGACCAATAAGAAAAACACCAAATCCAAACTTCCAGTCCATGTCTTTGACATAACTAAATGATCTCCAGATGATAACAAATCATCATCATTGCTAGTGAACCATATAACCTGTTGGTGAACACATATCGGTGACTGTGTATAAGCCACTAACCATATCGGTGAACATAATGTAAACCTCCAAGAAGATAAGTGTTGACATCAATGGAAAAACCAATGCAACACATGACGAGGTCATCCATAATACCAACAATCTCCCCCTTTGGCATTGATGGCAACACTAGATGGAAAAATATCTAAGTGCCAAAAATAGAATGCCAAAAATAGTAAACCAAACAATCTCCCAAAATAGATCGATACAAAGTTTGTTACAGAACCAAAACCAAAATACATATATCCAAAGAGTATATCTCTCCCCCAATGAATAATGATATCTCTCCCCCAAGAAATAATGTTTTCCATAGATATCTCTCCACCTTTGACATCAAATGCCAAAGTAGTTAAGAATTCAAAACTTAACATTCAGCCAACTACTCCCCCCTGAGAAGTAGCTCTCCTTCATCAAAGTCAGAAAAAGATTTTTCTATTAGTCCCTGCTGGATTGATAAAAATCTTCAACATCTAAGTCTCTACCGGTGGGGAAATTACCCCAAGCTACTCTCTGAGATATTCAAATGTTTCCTTAGGCAAAGGCTTTGTAAAGATATCTACAATTTTCTCTTTAGTATTCACATAAACCAATTTCACTTCATTTGCTTCAACATTCTCTTTTAAAAAATTATACTTAATAGAAACATGCTTTGTCTTAGAGTGAAATAATGGATTCTTTGATATATCAATTGCTACTAAATTATCACAATAAATGATTATTGGTTCTTTGCATTTTACCTTTATATCCTTCAACATTTGCTTAATCCATAATACCTAAGTACAATTAGTTGTTGCTGCAACATATTCTTATTCTGCTATTGATAATGTTGTACAAGTCTGCTTCTTTCTGATCCATGAAATCAATCTGCTACCAAGAAAGAATGCACCGCCAGTGGTACTCTTTTTGTCATCTACATCTCCTACCCAATTTGCATCAGTGTATGCACATAAATAAAAAATTTCATCTTTAGGATACCATAAACCAAGATTTGTTGTGCCTTGTAGGTACGGAAAAATCCTTTTAACTACTGATTCATGATTTTCTTTAGGATTGCTTTGAAATCTTGATACAATACATACTGCATTCATTATATCAGGTCTTGTTTGTGTCAAATACAGTAAACCTCCAATCATAGATTTGTACCTTGTCAAATTAATAGGAGTTGAATCATCCTTCAATGTCAATTTATAGCGGATAATTATTAATTAGTAGCAGATGTCAATTTATTAGTTGTAGTCAAAGGAGTACTTACCGGTTTGGAATTTTCCATACCAAATTTCTTCAAAAGTTCCTTTAAGTACTTTGTTTGACGTATGAATATACCTTTATCTATTTGTGAAATCTGTAAACCTAGAAATAATTTTATCACTCCAATCATAGACATTTCAATTTTTTTTGCATCTAATTAGCAAAGTCCTTACATAAACCATCTTCACCTCCAAAAATGATATCATCTACAAAGACTACAATAACCAAAATATCATCATTGGTGACTTTGTAATACAAATCATTGTCATCATTACCTTTTGTATAACTAAGCTTCAAAAGATATTTATCCAATCTAGCATACCAAGCTCTGGGAGCTTGCTTCAATCCATATAAAGCTTTCCTTAACCTACAAACCATATCCTTATTATCTGTCAAAGAAAATCCATCGGGTTGTTCAATGTAGACTTCCTCCTCTAGATCTCCATTCAAAAATGCATATTTTATATCCATTTGATAAACTTTATAGTTCTTATAAGCTGTAAATGCAAGAAATAGTCTAAATACCTCAATTCTGGCTATCGATGCAAAGGTTTCATTATAATCTATTCCTTCTTTCTGTGAATAACCTTTACAAATTAATCTTGCTTTGTTCCTGATTACTTCTCCATCTTCATTAATTTTATTCCTATATACCCATTTACTTCCAATTACATTTTTGTCTTTAGGCCAGGGAACTAATGTCCAAGTATTATTCTTTTCAATTTGTTCTAATTCATCTTTCATTTCTTCAACAGATGTTGGTTCAGCTTGAGAAATTAAACATACCTCTTCATTTGTCAGTCTTCCTCTAGTCATAACACCTTGATTCTTATTTCCAATTATCTGATTATCTGAATGATTCAATCTTACATACCTGGGTTTGTTCTGATTAACATTCACAGGCTACAGTTCTTCAGTCACAGTTGAGTTTTCTGATGATATCGGTGTGAATGGGTCTTCATTCTGTACCGATGCAATCTATGTCAGTTCATCTTTGATCATTTCAACTGTCGGTTCAACAGATCTTGAATCTCCTCTAAAGTGGTCATCTATCTTCACATTAGTACTCTCAATGATTTTCTATAACCTTTTATTATAACATATGTATGCCTTACTTTTAGATGAATAACCAAGAAATATTCCTTCATCACTTCTAGGATCAAATTTTCCAATATATTCATCTCTTCTAATATAACATTTGCTTTCAAATATTCTGAAGTACTTAAGAGTAGGAATATGACCAAATTATAGTTCATAAGGGGTCTTACCGGTTTCACTTTTGATGTGAACTCTGTTGAAAGTATAAACTGTTGTATTTACTACTTCTCTCTAGTACACATGAGGTAGATTTGCTTCCATTAACATGGTTCTTACTTCATCCAGAATAGTTTTATTCTTCCTTTCAACAACTCCATTTTGTTGGGGTGTTTGGGGTGCTGATAGTTGTCTTTTGATTCCATTCACTTCGCAGAATGCATTAAATTCTCTAGATGTAAATTCTCCTCCTTGATCTGATCTTAAGCATTTGATTTTCTTGCCGGTTTCATTCTCTACTATTTCTTTGAATATCTTGAATCTTCCAAAAGCTTTTGATTTCTCCTTGAGAAAAGTAACCCAACACATTCTAGAATAATCATCAATTATTAGCATAAAGTATCTATCACCTTGTAGACTTCTTGTTCTTGTTGGACCACACAAATTAGTATGAATTAAATCAAGAATATTATTGGATTTCTCAGTAATGCTCTTAAATGTAGTTCTAACTTGTTTTCCCATTTGACATTCCTTACATACCGGATGATGAGGTTTCACAATCTTAGGTAAATCCCTTACTGCCTTAGTTGAATTGATCTTTACAATGCAATCAAAATTCACATGACAGAGTCTTTTATGCCATAACCAACTTTCATCAATGTGTGCAATTAAACATGTTTTATCACTGGTATTCAAGTGAAATATATTACCTTTAGTCTGATTACCGATTGCAATCTCCAATCTAGTTCTATTTATGATTTTGCATTTACCATTCTTGAATTGTAACTAAAATCCTTTCTCAACTAACTAACCAACACTCAAAATATTATGCTTTAAACCTTCTACATAATAAACATTGTCAATATTGTGCTTACCATCCAAAGATATAGTGTCATTTCCTTTGATTAAACAAGCTTTATCATCTCCAAATCTTAATAGACCTCCATGGATTTCCTGAAAAGATAAAAATTTGCTTTTATCACCAGTCATATGATGTGAGCATCCACTATCTATAATCCATTCATCCTTTTCTTCATTTTTTGTTGTCAGTGCCTGCTCTACCAGTTTGACAATAGGTGTCGGTTGATCTTCTTTTATTGCAAAAAAAGCCCATCCGCTATATGTTGGATCTTCATCTGAATCATCTGTAACACCTTCATCTGCATAGTAATATGACTTATCTCTACTTTTCTTGAATCTGTATATCTGATATTCAGGGTTAGGCTTATATAATCTTTTTTCTTTCTCCCTTAACCTTGCGTGTCTATCAGGACATCTAGATGCTATATGACCAACTTTATTGAAATTAAAACATTTGAAAGGTGCTTTACCTTCATACTTACTTCCTGCTAGACCTTTAGGCATCTTCCTTGCAAATAGTGCTTCAAGTTATTCAAGTTCTTCATTTCTCTCCTCACATCTTCAAGTTCTTTTGCATAAAGTGTATTCCAATCAGTCTTTATAGTAGCAACATGACCAAACTCTTCAAGTTCAAATGCAGAAATTTTTCCAACCAAAGTATATCTAGAAACTAAAGTATTAGGCATTGTTCTCATTTCATTAATAGCAGTCACTTTCATTTTGCAAGTCGGTGGCAAAGATCTTAAAACCTTAGACACAATTTCATCTTCACTTAAAGATCCTCCACAACAGTGTATTCCTGAAATAATTTCATTAACTCTTTTCATAAATACAAAAATTATTTCATCTTCTTCCATTTTTAAGTTTTCATACCTAACCCGGTAACATTTCAATTTTGCAATTTTGACAATGGTATCTCCTTCATTCAGTGTTTCCAGTTTATCCCAAATAGCTTTAGCAATAGATTGGTCTGATAATGCGCTCAGAAGTGCTTCTCTTGCTTTGCAATCATTGTCCATGCCCTTAGCCAATGTTGGTGGATGAGGTTGATTTGGAACAGGAGCAACATAGCCATTCTTTGTAACATCCCATATATATCTTCCAATGCAGTTCAGGTGTGTTTCCATTCTGATCTTCCATATGCCATAGTTCCATCAAGCTTCGGATTGTCCTTCCTAAAAATATTTGTTGCCTTAGGATCTCCTCAAGTTGTTAGGCTTTTGCAAAAAGAGGACTTGGCTCTGATACCAATTGTTAGGTCCCGAGAAGGACAACTGAGAGGGGGGGTGAATCAGTTGTGAACCAATTATATATAACTTCTAATTCAAATGTAAGTTATTCCAATTTTAACCTTAATGTCGATAAACCAAACTTAAGTGTTGATAAAATAGATTAACAGATATAGGAGTATCGGTTTAACTTAATGCATAAAACAGAAAGAGAAACAACACCCACAACACATAACACAAAGATTTTGACATGAAAACCTGGTAAGGGAAAAAATACAGTGGGAAATCTTACCCACAATCAGATGATACTACTATAGATAGTATGTGTATACAAATGGGGTCTACACATGTAGAAAGGCCAACTACCTAGAGCTCACTGCTCAATCACAAAATAAGATTCACACTGACTACACAATTGGATGGTTAAATCCAATGATAATGTACTGCTCAAAATAGCATCTGTGATGTTGGATTTAGTACCTGCTGGTGAGCACATACCGGTGATTGTGTATAAGCCACTAACCATACCGATGAACATAATGTAAACCTCCAAGTAGATAAGTGTTGACATCAATGGCAAAACCAATGCAACACATGACAAGGTCATCCATAATACCAACACCTTGTACACCTTCTTTATCTAGAACGTATAACCACTCTAGAATATTCTGGAAAGTGAAATTCCTCCCATCTTTGGGCACCAAAATGACTAACCAACCACTTTCCCACTTAATACAATATTTTTTTAAATTTTTGGTAGTCAAAATTCAGGGAGCCATAAATTTCAAACAGACTATTAGATATTTAATAATCATTTATGGCTGGAAATCTTGTGAGGAGACCTACAACAATGAAGTGTGTCGATGCACACTATAGTCAACGTTCGAGCCCATTTGAGGCCTCTAAGGCCCTCAAAATTGCATTTGAAGTTGTATTGGGGAATGTCTTTAGAAAAATCAAATATATCTTGAATAACAAGATATTGCGATGATTCTTTCACTATTAGCTTCTGTAAAGCGGAAAAATCGAACCCTAGTTGTTCTCCCCTCCCCAACTCCAAGGAGAGAGAAGGGAGAGTCACTAGGATTGATGGTTTTCACTTAGGGGAAACTTTACATTCAAAAGAGGGGTTGAAACCCACAAGATCCAATCCCACGCAATGCAAGATTGGATTCTATATGAGTTTCAAGGGTTAAGACATCAAGGATACCCTCTTTTGTAAAGAATGTAGATAGAAAGATTGAACTAGGAATGCATGTAGAAGCAAGAAAGATTCACTTATAAATAGAGATAGGGATATGGGATGAAGCTGCGGACCTGGAATTAGCAGTAAAATGTCGAGACGGTGTTGTTCTGCAAATTTGAGCGAAAGTTGACGGGACGATGGCGCCCGGCGTGCACACGGTCCTCCGAAAAATCCGCGAAACGAAGGGGGATCTGTTCGTCTCTGCACAAGGATTCCAGATCTTCAATTACAGCCGCGTACCTACAACCTACACACAGAAAAGAGAGGATGATTGGGGGGTTAGGGATGAGGGCTTTGCCTTTAGGTCAAACCCCGGTTTTGGAATTAACCAAGAAATGAGAATGTTGTAAGTGTAAATGTTTGTAATGTAAACAAGTACTGATACCTTGTTGTAAGAATGTTTGTATACTTACATGCGAAGGTGTAATGTATGTAGTATGTTGTATGTTGTATGTGATCTCCTCTTCAATGGTTGAATCCTTGTCTTGAATGCAACACCTAGCCTTGAATGGAGACTTAGAATGCTCAATTGCTTGAAAGAATGCTTGAATGCTTGAATGTTTGAATATCGTTTCCGCCTTTTTTCTTCCTCCCAAAATGGGAGAGGAAATGTAGTTTATATACTTGCCAATTAGGGTTGAAAGACTGATTTTTCCAACCTTAGGCCGACCAGGAAATATTATTTTCCAATTTGCAAACTTAAAGACCCGAAGCCCCAAAAGAGACCGGGCCCAAAATAGGGCCAGGGACCAGGGCGCTGGGCGCCATGGTCTTGGGGGACCAAGGCGCTAGGCACCATGGTCCTGAAGGACCAGGGCGCTGGGCGCCATGGTCCCACCTCCCGGGACAGCAGGGTACAAGGAGGATCAGGGCAGGATGCTGAAAAATGCAATTTTTGATGTCATGAACAAGTTTCGGGGTCTCCATTCAGGTTCCATGTTGCATCACCATCGTGAAGACCAAAATGCAGTCGAAATTGCAAGTGTCACAATTTTAGGACGCTACAACTTCATTTCACCATTTTGGAGTTATGTGTAAGTTTTCATGCTAAAATGACAACTTACTAAAAATAGTAACTATGTCATTATTAACCCTTATTAAAAAATTAAACAATATTTTTGGATGATGAAGGATTTCTCTTATGCCCTAGATTCTCTTACATAGGGCCAGGGACCAGGGCGCTGGGCACCATGTTCCTGGGGGACCAGGGCGCTGGGCGCCCTAGTCCTGAAGGACCAGGGCGCTAGGTGTCGTGGTCCCACCTCCCGGGACAGCAGGGTGCAAGGAGGATCAAGCCAGGATGCTGAAAAATGCAGTTTTTGATGTCATGAACAAGTTTCGAGGTCTCCATTCAGGTTCCATGTTGCATCGCCATCATGAAGACCAAAATGCAGTTGAAATTGCAAGTGTCACAATTTTAGGACGCTACATTTAGCCCCCACTTTAGCGGGAGTATAAGCGTACGCTCATACTTCCGGTAAAGTACAAGGAAACAACAGTGAAAAACTTTCACCACGTCAAGGAGGCAAGATACACCAAGCCCCCAGTGGACTAAGGATCTTATGACTTTGATTGACAAAGTAAAAGGGAAGATCACGAGGGAGAACCATGACTGTCAGTAGTAAGGTTCCCTCACTATGAGTCATGCAAGAAAGATATCAAAAGTTTTCAAGGCAAAGCTAAATTTGTCAAGAAATTTTCAAGTATCTTGAAAAGATATGAATAGCATGTATGCCCCCCTACGTTAAAGCGATCGCACACGCCTCACTGGGGGTGATTGCTTTAAGGTAGTGATACATATAAGAAATGAGAAAGGAGCACATTATCACAAGGATTTAGCCCCCAAGTGTGAGATAAGCCTAAGGATAATAGACACAAAGCACAAGGTGGCTTCGCTTTCCTCGGGGTCAGTATGCTGTATGATAATTCATGTATATCATATGTATGTATGCATAATTGTTCGTCATTCCCCAATCAAGGAAGGTCACCTAGAAGAAGGGAACACACGTGTCTTTTGAGTCAACATGAGAGAGACCAAAAGAGATCTCAATGTTTTGCATCGTCCTCAAGTAGACAACACTAAGGACAACAAATAGAAGAATGAGAATAATACATAGAAGAAGTGACAAAAGAGAGGAGGAGAGAATCTGCTATGCTAATGAAACTAGTCTAGCATGTCATCTACCCCTCGATCTTGCTGATCAATATTTTAGAAAGGTAGGAAACACACTAGAGGAGGAACATCCAACACAGCAGATGGAGCTACCACAAGATCCAAACAAGGGCTATGTTCATACCCCAAGCCACGGTGTTCTTGTCTAGGAGCTAGGATAAGTTCTTTAGAAAATTCGTTAGATAGATGGTTATCAACATATTCATATTCACTATCAGAATGAACAGGAGTAACATTTTCATCTATATCATCATCAAGATTTATAAAAATAGGATCTTTAACTCGCACTGGATCAAGACCATCATGCAACTTATGTTTAGGAGATTTCGGCTCAATCTTCGGCTGAGGAGAAAATGGAACAATACTGGCTGAAGGTGTTTTGGGGGATTGCAAAGTTTGAGAAGTAGCTGCCTGAGCTCTAAGACGACGCTTTCATAGGTGTTCACGTGCAGAATGATTTCGTCTAGTCTTAGTAGGAAGTTGCGAAGATTGAGGAGGAGGAATGTTCTCATCCTTATCACTTGGGTATTTAGGTTGTGGTCTCTTAGGTTGAACAATAGGAGAAGAGGAAGGTCTCTTCTCCCATAAGAGGAAGGAGGAGGAACTGCTCCATATAAGGGAGGAATATTTGGTTTAGGAAGGAGACCAATTCCATCATGATGAGGAGGTATAGGTCTACTTTAAGGAAGTTTATTAATTATAGGCATAGTCACATCCATAGGGATGGGTTGGGAATCTTCTTGAGGAAAGACATTAGTTTTATCTTTCAAAGGAAGAACTTCCTTCTCAAGAATGATAGGAATGTCAAGTTTGGGTGTTCTAGGTTCACTTAGAGATAGGATCATATCTTTCTTCCACTTTTGATAAGATTTGAAAAGATGATCACTTCACGGAGGAAGAGATTGGAATTGTTTAGGCCAAAAGTAATCAATAGGAACGCTAGAAGTTCTTTCAGCTGGTTTAAAGAGACTATGATCGACAGTAACAACTTCACCATTATGGGGAAATTTCAAACACTTGTGAATAGAAGAAGCAATAGCTTTCATGGAAGATAGCCAAGGATAGCCTAGCTTCACACGAAATTGTTCGGATGATGGAATAATAGCAAAGTCCACATCAAGGGATTTGTTATGGACCTTAATAGGTAATGTAATAGAACCAATTGCAGGAGAAGAAAATGCATCAAATAGTTTCACAACCACATTTGTTTCATCATAGATCACTTGATTCAATTGCAAAGTAAAAAGAAATTCTTTAGTAATGATATTAACCATACAAGAAGGATCAATAAGCACTCCACGACAAGGTGTATTCTTGACTTTTGCAACTATATATAAAGGACCATCAGGTGCCCTAATAGTTTCACTAGAATCAAAGGTGATGGAAGGTTCTTTAGGGATTTTCTGCTGCTCCACAAAGTTAATCACATTCAGAGTCATGGACACAAGATCATCAGGTGAGACAGAGGAATCAGTAGTATCAATCGCATTAGAGGTATGAGAAGGCAATGGATCAGTAAAATCTTAAGATTTTGGTTAGGAGGAGCTACAGATGTGTTGCCTTTATCATTCACTCCAGAAACAGAAATGGTATTATTATCAATCAAATCTTGAATTTTACCCTTTAAAGCAAAACATTTTTCAGTATCATGCCCAGCTTGACGATGAAATTGACAAAAAAATTTGTTATCAAAATAGGGTGAATTAATCTTTGCAGGGTTTATTTGCCTTATAGGAGGAAGAGTAAGCACATTTTGTTCCAATAACTTATTCATAATACTATGCAATGATTCATTCAAAGGAGTAAACTTTTTTTCTTTCTTGAAAAACTTAGAAATAGGAGGCACACCTGATGCCGCATTCACATTGTTGTTGATGATGTTTTAATTGAATTTAATGGACTCTCTGTTTGGTTTAAACTTCCCAAATGGTTGTTGACTACTATCACCCTTATCACTCGGAGCCATAGGATTTGCTTGTTCCATTTGACTCACAGTCAGTTGATAATTGTGAAGAGTTGCGCACAACTGTTGGAAAGAAGTAAACTCAGAAAACAGGAGTTTTTCTCTAATATCTTTTTGTAAATTAGAAATAAAGATTCTTTGAATATCATTGTCAGGCACTGGAAAAGAAATTTGAGCATACAAATGCTTATATCTACCAATGAAATCAGTCACTTTTTCTTTAACACCTTGTTTACAATGCATTAAATCAATCAAAGTAACTTTAGGACTTATATTGTTTTGAAATTGTTGAATAAAAGCATTTGCAAGTTGTTCGAAAGAAGTAATAGAATAGGAAGGCAACGAGCAATACCATTGTAGGGCTTTATCTCTTAATGTTCTAGTAAACAGTTTTGCAAGCAACCTTTGGTCATAAGCAAAATCGGTACATATTGTTTGAAAGGTCTTAACATGTGTTAGAGGATCACCCTTACCATTATAAAGCTCCAAATGCAGAATTTAAACATGTTTAGGGGGAATAGCTCGAACAATGTCAAGAGAAAGTGGGCTCGCAACATCAAATGTGGGCACACTAAACTTAGATTGATTCATAGAGGCAATTTGTTGCTGTAAAGAAGAGACAGTTTGTGCAAGATTGTTAATGGTCGCTTCAGTCGAAGAGTTCATATTAGACGTGTTAGATAGTGATGGATGTGTTATGTTATTGAAAGAAGGTAGAGAGTAAGGTGGTGGGACACTATGATAGTTAGTCATAGGAGATGATTGGAAAGGAGGAACACTACAAGGAGGAATGGAAGGGTTAAATGAATTGCCCCCTTGCGTCATGTTCATTTGTGGAGATATAATAGGAACACTCATTGAAGGAATGAATGAAGAAGTTGGATTGAATGAAGGAAGAGGGTTGATTGAAGAAGAAGGATTGCCCCCATGACTAGTGATCATAGGAGGAATGTCTTGTATTGAAGTAGTCATTATGTTTGATGTAAAAGTAGGTATACTAACAATAGGAGTTGTCAAAGGAATAGAATGATTAACTTGAGTAGGAGGTTGTGTGTAACCTAAGGTTTCGGCACAACTTTTCATAGGCATCACATTCGAATCCACAATGTGTGCAATACCACGCAAAATATCAATTCCATTCTTATCACTTTGAACCATACGTTTTAGACCCTCAATTAAAGGAAGAGCTTGACTATCAGGGTATTCTTGAGACATCCATTGTCAAAAATCATCAAATTGGTTATCCAATTTTGAAAGTTGTTCTACAGAAACCTCATGGAGAGCTTCTTCATCATTAAGAGGATTAGAGGAATTACCCATGTCCTCATTAAAAAGGCCATTCAAATTAGATTCCATCTCCTCGGTAATTACACCTTGGAAATACTTAATTCTAAGGCTTCGTCTAGCGGGAATAGTGTAAGTAGGACTTATTGTTGTAAAACTCATGCACTAAAGAGAGAGAGAAGATTTTGAATTTTAGAGGTAGCAAATTTCAATAAAATCAGCCAATCTCCTAGATTTAAGCTGTTAAATGCAATCAGGACAATCTCCCGAAATTTCAGAAAAAATGTCCAGGACCGTGGCGAACGGAGTGCACACGGTCCTCGCAACTTTTTTCGAAATCTTCAGGGATGAAAGTTATGATGATTTTAAAGCTAATCTGAAAAAATTGAGTGATTTTATGATCTATAGATAGGCCAAATTAAAGTTGCAATCTCAAAATTGAACCCTACCAAGATTGTTGAAAAATGTAAATTTTGAATTTTGAAAAAGAGAGGGAAATTGAAATTTTGAATTTTATGATTTTAGAGGGAATACTAAAAGCAATCCAGGTTTTGAAATTTAAAAGTTGACTCGATTTCATGCAAAATTCGAATTTGAAAGTGGAAATCAGAGTTGTTGCAATTAAACACCTAATTTCAAAAGTCACAAACTGCAAAAATTTGAATAAAACACTGAAATTTCGAATGAATGCCAACACACTTTTCAGATTTAGGATTGTAAGAAACACAATTTTGATATGAATTTTAATTTCAACAATTTTTGAATGATTAGAAGCCTCAATCCAAGCAATCGCTAGACCAACTTTGACTTTAATTTTGAAGGTGTTAAAATTGATAAAATCAGCCAAAATTCTGGATTTTAGCAGAAAAATACAGTAAGATCTAGCTCCCGAAATTTCGGAAAAAATGTCGGGGACGATGGCGCTCGGGGTGCACACGGTCCTCGCAACTTTTTTCCAAATTTTCAAGGATGAAAGATATTGTGATTTTATTGCGGAATCCAAAGTTACAGCAGATTTAGAGGTGTTTTGATTAGTGAAATTATCAGTCAAAGGTTGAATCAAGAAGGTCTTAAAAATTAGGGTTTTGACATTTAACCACTTAATTTTCAGAATTAAAGCACAAATATGAATTGACAATTTGCAATAGAAGGGTAGATCTGAAACAAGCATTAACAATTAAACATTTCACAAGCTTAATTACTAAAAAAGAAAATTTTAGGGTTTTTATGCAATTAGCCTCTAAAATTTGCAAAAGATCAAACATGGAAATGTAATTAAGGAAACAAAATTTTAAGATCTAACCATGAATAATCAAAATGAGGATGTTCACGTCGGGTTCACCAAAATGTAAAGCGGAAAAATCAAACCCTAGTTGTTCTCCCCTCCCCAACTCCAAGGAGAGAGAAGGGAGAGTCACTAGGATTGATGGTTTTCACTTAGGGGAAACTTTACATTCAAAAGAGGGGTTGAAACGCACAAGATCCAATCCCATGCAATGCAAGATTGGATTCTATATGAGTTTCAAGGGTTAAGACATCAAGGATACCCTCTTTTGTAAAGAATGTAGATAGAAAGATTGAACTAGGAATGCATGTAGAAGCAAGAAAGATTCACTTATAAACAGAGATAGGGATATGGGATGAAGTTGCGGACGTGGAATTAGCAGTAAAATGTCGAGACGGTGCTGTTCTGCAAATTTGAGTGAAAGTTGTCGGGACGATGGCGCCCGACGTGCACACGGTCCTCCGAAAAATCCGCGAAACAAAGGGGTATCTGTTCGTCTCTGCACAAGGATTCCAGATCTTCAATTACAGCCGCGTACCTGCAACCTACACATAGAAAAGAGAGGACGATTGGGGGGTTAGGGATGAGGGGTTTGCCTTTAGGTCAAACCCCAGTTTTGGAATTAACCAAGAAATGAGAATGCTGTAAGTGTAAATGTTTGTAATGTAAACAAGTACTGATACCTTGTTGTAAGAATGTTTGTATTCTTACATGTGAAGGTGTAATGTATGTAGTATGTTGTATGTTGTATGTGATCTCCTCTTCAATGGTTGAATCCTTGTCTTGAATGCAACACCTAGCCTTGAATGGAGACTTAGAATGCTCAATTGCTTGAAAGAATGCTTGAATGCTTGAATGCTTGAATGCTTGAATGTTTGAATATCGTTTCCGCCTTTTTTCTTCCTCCCAAAATGGGAGAGGAAATGTAGTTTATATACTTGCCAATTAGGGTTGAAAGACTGATTTTTCCGACCTTAGGCCGACCAGGAAATATTATTTTCCAATTTGCAAACTTAAAGACTCGAAGCCCCAAAAGAGACCGGGCCCAAAATAGGGCCAGGGCGCTGGGCGCCATGGTCCTGGGGGACCAGGGCGCTGGGCGCCATGGTCCCACCTCCCGGGACAGCAGGGTGCAAGGAGGATCAGGCCAGGATGCTGAAAAATGCAATTTTTGATGTCATGAACAAGTTTCGGGGTCTCCATTCAGGTTCCGTGTTGTATCGCCATCGTGAAGACCAAAATGCAGTCGAAATTGCAAGTGTCGCAATTTTAGGACGCTACAGCTTCATTTCACCATTTTGGAGTTATGTGTAAGTTTTCATGCTAAAATGACAACTTACTAAAAATAGTAACTATGTCATTATTAACCCTTATTAAAAAATTAAACAATATTTTTGGATGATGAAAGATTTCTCTTATGCCCTAGATTCTCTTACATCATATGTTTAAAAAATACAATGAGAAGTATTGTACATTGCAATGGGATGTTAAACCTTTTATATTGTTATAGTAATCAATCTATAATAACATTATCATTATTAATTGTTGCATAATCATACAATATTATTGTTTAATATCATATTACTAGATTTCAAAACATAAAGTACATATTAGAATGGTTACATATTCCATCAAATACAATTCCAACATCCTTGTATGCTCTCAATGCTCAATTTTCCTAAGATAGAAGTAAGAAAACTTATAATTAATAATTTATAAAAGAGATTGATATTAATAACATTCTTTTAATAATGAATCGTTTAAAATTTTATAAATATAATTTGTATTCAATTATAATAAATTAATAATTGAAACTTACAAATTAAAATTTACTTTAATAAAACTTTTTTCTTTTAATTAAATATTATTAATTGAAAATAATTTAATTATCAACTAATCTTACTAGCTATACTTTTTATATATTATTTGGAAGTGGTATTGTATTTATTAAACCCTATTCAACTATCCAACTCTTTTTTTAAAACCTGTTTATTTTAATTTTTAGTTTTTAAATATGTAGACATTGAATAAAATATATTCATGGACGGCCAATACAGACAACAAAAAGTGTCCAACTACTACCCAAAAAAAAAAAAATCATGTGATAAGGAAAAAAAACTTTAATTTAATTTCCATGGACTCCACAAACAATTATTTTAATTTAAAGACTTTACATGACATCATTAAGATATTGATGGGGAATGCCAAATATTATTGTCAAGTTTTCATGGACTCCACATACAACTATTTTAATTTAAAATCATGTTATTATCAAGGGATACAAACATCATTTTCTACTTCTTTTTGCCTCATAGGCATTATATTATTTTATCTTTTGCCATGAACTTTGTTAATATTTTTAATGTCTTCAATAATAAAATCAGTCAAATCTTTACTACATCAACTATTAAGACTTTAATAATCTTAAATGTACAGGACAAGTAAGAGAAATATGGGATATTTATTATTTTTAATTGCACATAAAATTTTGTGATTCATCCATTAAAAAGATGATGTAAACCCAAGATCACAAATCTTCAAAAAGGTATGATTATGTGGTGTATTTAGCTAACAAGGAACATCAAAAAATTAAATTAAATTTGATTTTTAAAAGTTGGATAGTGACAATATAGTCAACCCAATCTAAGAAGAATGTTTCATTTCCCATACATTTTCATATGATAATAAAGGTTACCTTTCTTTGCAAATTGAAAGCATAAAGTCAAAAACTTTCCATAAATATTTTTTTGCCATCTATCTTCAGACTATATAGATATTAGAACTTTCTAAATATGTATGAGACATGAGACAATATATCAATGGTCAATTTGTATATCTATGTTATTTAAGGAAGATGTTTTGATGTTTTGATATATTGGTAAATGGTATAAGTTTGTGTAAACATTGATTCTTTGAGTTATGTCATTTATCTATTTTTTAAGACACGTTTGTATACATTTATCCATTATCTCATATTCATTCACCTTTATATAGTCCATCTACTTATTTATCACACCTATACATGCACATCTTTTTATATGTGGATTGACATAGAAGCACCTCCTACACATAAAATTTTGAGGAGAGTGAAATGTGAATTTTCATATCCTAACAATTATTAAAAAATGCATATAAACATAAAATAAACAGTATAGTAATGTAGTGTCATAAATTGTACTCCTTTAATTATGAGTTCAATTTCACACTCTCCTTAGCATTTACTTTAGTTTTCCATTCCCCTAAGCAATTTAGGATCATTTCTAACATTGAATTAACCTTCAACTCAAAAATATGGGTCCTATCCTATTTTAAAACTTCAACACACTTTATCCCATAGTTAATTGTCGTCAATCCAAATATAAATTTCAAATCCAACATTAGGGCCCTACTATCTCACTTCCCTAATAATCGAGGCCTATTTTGTTGAGTCGCTGGCAACTAGCCATAGTGACCAACACTTTTTGGCCAAAATTTTGGGAAATGATGTGTTGCCATTAACATTACTCGATCTGGTATCGACATTGGGATATGATTGTTGCAAATCGGCATTTTATCATTTCTAAGCTTGTAACTCATATATAAGAAAGTTAGATTTTCTCATTTGGGGGGAATTAAGTGCAATCATAATGGTGAGAGAGCTCTACAAAAAGTGATTTTACAGGTCTACAAATTTGTTTAATAATCAACAACATTAAGGCATGGGTTTTTACAAGTGGTTTTGGCCCCTTATTTTTGGAAACCAGCAGTGATTTTTTCTCTCCCATTTGGCTATAAATTGGAGTCAAGGCATAATCGTTTATCCATCACTTGATCATAGTTTATTTAAGGTTTCCAAGTAGTTACAAGATCATTTGGATAAGTGAAGTGAAGTGAAGTGTATTATTGATGTAATCTCTCTTTTGAAGATTAACAATATACTTTCCCTCATTCTCCAATGAAGTTTTTTTCCTGAAAGGGTTTCTCCGTGTAAATATAGTGTCTCTTTTGGTTGATTGATTTTACACTTATGTTGAAAGGTGTAATCACATGTTCATTTTAGATTTAGTTTAAGATTTATGAATCTTTTCAGATTTGTAATCACATAAGAAAGTTAATATTGCAAACTTTCTTCACCTTGTTTCTCAACAAAGGTCTAGGAAACATTCATAGTCACAAAGATATCCTCACAGTCATATAAAAGGACTTATCACACAACTTTGGGATTACTGCACTAGAAAAGTTACTAGAAAAATTTATGATTACACATAAACAAAGCACCCCTATCATCCACAAACAAATGGGGCAATCAAAGCATTGAATAAGATCATGGGAAGGACTTTCAGATATATGTGTAATGTGAACCAAAACTAATTAGGATATCAATATACCAACAATACTTTGGGCTTATTGATAACACAATGATGAACAGACAGTAGCAAACTGGTACTGAAAGGGGGGGGGTGAATCAATACAGACAAAAACACAATCTTAAACCAGTTTGTCAGTAGACACTGTGCATTGACAGACAAATAGTAACACCAATCCTTAAACAAAGTACAACCAGAAAAACCCAGAATAACTGAGACAAGCATAAACCAGTTGTCACTTATCTTCTCATACAATCTAACACTTCATTTCCATTTCACCCTAATGCATGAACAAGTAATCTACCATCAAAGATATACATATAAGCAACTAGATCAACATGATTCACCACTTGACATAAAACAACATAGCATCACATGAAGAAGACATCACACATGACACACATATTTTTCACGTGGAAACCCAACTAGAAAAAAACACGGTGGGGATGAATACCCACAAGCTTGTTTTTGAACTCTTTAGAGGTTTGCTCTGTTAGGAAACTTGTTCGGTTAAAGACTGATACAATAGGTTCTGTTAGGAACCGATCCTGTTAGGGATCACCCAGTTAAGGGATGGCTAGAATACCTCGTTAAGGGTTAAACCTTGTTAGAAGATTTCAAGAACTCAATGGTTTTGAGTCACCCTGTTAAAGGATTTATAGCAAGCCGATTAAGGCTACCCTGTTAAGGGATTTTCCAACTATTGAGGTGGTTAGAGATCAACAGGTATTACAATGATCTGGTAACAACACTCAATGCCAATGCAGATCCGCTTAAGCTCCTCTTCACCTTCTGCACTTACACTCTACATGTATCACTTCTCTCCTCTAGTCTGGCAAGAATCATGTATCTCTTCTCTTGGATACACACACACAACTTTTGCCAACAACCTCAGAAAGAATCACAACATCGACCTTATAGGAAAATAGATAGGTCGGTAGAATAAACCCTAAACCCTAAACTTGTTAGGTTAAGGAATTCAAACGGTTCAATCTTGACCGTTGAGCACACTGCATTAAATGCAACAGTCTTGATCCAATCTCAAGACATTCTTCATCTTTTGTTTTCCATTGATTTCATGGCGGCTGATAACCCATCACATATTATCACCGTTTACAGACTTCACACATTCTCGAGATAGGAACAATCTCCTTCATGCAAGATCCTTCACGCACACAAGGCATACATGGCAACACGATTTGTTCTTCATTATCATGCAGACTCATCACACAAAGTCACCGGTTGAGCCACATAGGCTTGAAGCACTTCAATCAGAAACCCTAAAGTTGAGACTACCAACCGGTAGTCATATAATGCTTCCATGTGCTAGTTCACATAACCATATGCCGGTTCACCTTGAACAAACACACCGCTTCACTTTGGCACAAATGTCAGTTCACAGTGTTATACTGGTTCTCTTCTCTTCATCATATTGACATCAATGACAACACATAATGTCATTATGTCCTCATACCGGTTCACATAATGCCAACAATCTCCCACTTTGGCAATGATGGAAATATACAAAGATATCTCTCCGCTTCACATCTTCTCCCCCTTTGACAACAATGCCAAAGTGGAGGCACAAGCTTCCATGTTCCATTATGCTGCTCCCCCTGAGGAGTAGCATCCTTCAACACATCAATCCAGAAAATTTTGACTATGCAATATCTGACTGATGTGGAGCATATGCCTTTAGTTTACCTCCTAAAGGGGAAACACCCCTAGTTCACCTCTTAAGTACATAAATGTAGCCTTTGGGAGAGGCTTGGTGAATATGTCTACTAATTGCTCCTTACTAGAAACATGTTCTAGTGCAATCTGTTTATTCTGAACCTTTTCCCTCAAGAATTGATACTTAAGCTCAAAGTGCTTGGTTCTAGAATGTAAAACCAGATTCTTGGAGATGTTAATTGCACTAGTATTATCACAAAATATACTTACCGGTTCAGATACAGGAACTTTGAAGCCATTTAATACATGCTTCATCCAAATTGTCTAAGTGAAATTCATGAAAGTTGCAACATACTTTGCTTCCGCTATAGACTGAGAGATACAACTCTTCTTCTTACTCATCCATGAGACTAGTCTACCACTGAGAAAGAATGCACCACCAGTTTTGCTCTTCCAGTCATCTACATTACCTGCCCAATCAACATCTGTGAATACTTTCAAGTTGAAATCCTTTCTATATGAATACCACAATCCATAATCAATAGTTCCCTTCAGATACCTAAGAATCCACTTGACTGCAACCAAGTGGGATTCTCTTGGGCTTTTCTGGAACCTTGCAGTAATGCCAACTGCATGTGCAATATCTGAACTGCTATGCACTACATAGTGCAGCTTACCAATCATTGATCGGTATTCCTTCTCATCAACCAATGCTGAGTCATCCTCTTTGGATACTTTACAATCGGTCACCATCAGTGTACAAACCGGTTTGCTATCTTCCATGACAATGGTCTTCAACACCTCTTTGACATACTTGGATTGAGTGATAAAGATTCCATCTTTCATCTGCTAAATCTACAGTCCAATGAAGAACTTAATCTCCCCTATGAGTGACATCTCAAACTCTTTCTTCATCTCATCTACAAACTCATCACTCATCTTGTCATCTCCACCAAAGATAATGTCATCAACAAATACCTCACAGATCAGGATCTGATCTCCATCAGACTTCAAGTAGATATTGCTATCTTCACTTGTTCTCTCAAATCCAATCTTCACAAGATGGGAATGCAGATGTTCATACCAAGCTCTAGGTGCTTGCTTTAGACCATATAAGGCTTTATGCAGCCTACATACCATGTCACTGTCTTTAGATAAGGAAAACCCATCTGGTTTCTCTATATACACCTCCTCTTCAAGTACACCATTTAGGAATGCAAATTTTACATCCATTTGATATACTTTGAAACCTTTAAAAGCTGCATATGCAAGAAGCATACGAACTCCTTCCAATCTGGCTACAGGAGCAAAGTTTTTTCCATAGTCTTCTCCTTCTTCTTGAGCATATCCTTTGCACACCAATCTGGCTTTATTCCTAATCACTGTGCCATCCTCATTCAGCTTATTTCTGAAAACCCATTTGGTTCCAATGACATTTTTATGCTCCCGTCTGGGTACTAAGGACCATGTACCATTTTTCTCTATCTGGTCAAGTTCCTCTTCCATTTCGTTGATCCAGTCTTCATCTTTATGTGCCTCTTTGAATGATTTAGGCTCAAATTCAGAGATCATACATGAGTTTTCTCTAACCTTTCTTCTTGTAAGGATTCCTGCATCCTTATCTCCTATGATCTGATCATTATTCAGCTTTAACATACCAAGGAATGATCTTGATAGATTCCTCTTGCTTTTCTTCTTCATCCTCATCTTCATCAGTATCAGCATCTACATCTGCTGGTGTAGGAACATTGTTACTGGTACTCAGTTAACTGACAACCGGTTCCTAGAAGGTTACAACCAATTCATTTACTGCTTGTCGGTTTCCTCAGTTTTCTCAGAGGTTTCGTCAACTCTTACATTGATGCTTTCCATAATTCTTTGAGTCCTATTATTGAAACACTTGAGAGCTTTGCTCTTGGTGGAATACCCTAGGAATATTCCCTCATCACATTTCAAATCAAATTTGCTCTGGTGTTAACTCCTCTTGATGTAACATTTGCTACCAAACACTCTAAAGTAGCTAACCACAGGTGTCTTACCGATCCAATACTCATAAGGAGTTTTATCCTTACCATTCTTGATGAGTACCCGGTTCATTGTATAGATTGCAGTGCTCACCACTTCTCTCCAAAAGGTGTGGGCTACCTTTCCTTGAATCAACATAGTTCTAGCTACTTCAACCACAGTCCGGTTATTCCTCTCTGCTAGGCCATTTTGTTGTGGAGTCTGGGGGGCAAACATTTTCCTCTTGATGCCATGTTCTTCATAGTACTTGTTGAATTCAAAGGAGGTGAATTCCCCTCCTTGATCAGTTCTTAGGCACTTTATCCTTTTACCGCTTTCCTTCTCCACCAATTCTCTGAAAGCTTTGAACTTTACAAAAGCTTCAAACTTTTCTTTCAAGAATGTGACCCACATCATTCTTGAGCAGTCATCAGTGAGAATAATGAAGTACCTATCACCCTGCACACTCCTAGTTTTCATAGGACCACACAAATCAGTATGCACAAGATCAAGCAAATTGCCAACAGTGAAAGATTTACCTTTAAAGGTTGAGGAAGACATTTTCCCCAATTGACACTCTCTGCACAAGGTATTATCCGGTTTTCTTAGCATCGGCAACCCTCTAACTTCCTTGATCGTACTAGCCTTCACAATGTTATCAAAGTTTACATGGCAGAGTCTCCTATGCCATATCTAGCTATCATCAAATTTAGCCATAAGACATGTACTTATATTTGCATTCAGCTGAAATAGGTTATCTTTGGTCTACATGTGGGTGGCCACTAATTCACCACTCTTTCCTTTGATTCTACATACTCCATTCTTGAATTCCAGAGTGAGACCACTATCATTCAGCTGGGCAACACTCAGAAGGTTGTGTCTGAGACCATCAACCCAATACACATTGTCAGCACTACTCTTTCCATTTAGAGAGATGTACCCTCTGCCTTTGACCATGCATGGTGCATCATTACCAAAGCAAACCACACCATCATCATACTCTTCCAAGGATAGAAACTTGCTCCGGTCACCAGTCATATGGTGAGAACAACCACTATCAATGATCCACTCATTGGAATTATCAAACTGGGAGACAAGAGCCTTCTTATCTGACACATCTTCCTTGACAGCAACAAACACAATATCTTCATTTTCTTCATCCTTTGATTCCTCATCTATGACACCTTCATCAAATTCCACTCATTTTCTTCATCCTTTGATTCTAAATACTCCATTCTTGAATTCCAGAGTGAGACCACTATCATTCAGCTGGGCAACACTCAGAAGGTTGTGTCTGAGACCATCAACCCAATACACATTGTCAGCACTACTCTTTCCATTTAGAGAGATGTACCCTCTGCCTTTGACCATGCATGGTGCATCATTACCAAAGCAAACCACACCATCATCATACTCTTCCAAGGATAGAAACTTGCTCCGGTCACCAGTCATATGGTGAGAACAACCACTATCAATGATCCACTCATTGGAATTATCAAACTGGGAGACAAGAGCCTTCTTATCTGACACATCTTCCTTGACAGCAACAAACACAATATCTTCATTTTCTTCATCCTTTGATTCCTCATCTATGACACCTTCATCAAATGCCACAAAATAGTTTCTTCAGTTTCCTCCGTTGAATTTCTTGAACCTTTCCAGTTTTTCCTTGTTGTCGCCATTAGGACAGTTTACAGCAATATGTCATATCCAGTTACAAGAAAAGCATTTCAAAGGAAGGTTACCTTTGTATTTGCCGGTTCCTTTAGGAAGTTTCCTGGCAAGGAGAGCTTCAAATGCCATCAAAATCTCCTCATCATCCATTTCTCTGCTCTGTCCTGGTTCACCACTGGCGCTAGCTTGTTTTCCTTTTCTAGATGGTACATCAGAAGCTTTAAAAGTTGATTCAGCCTTTTGAACACTGCCATCAAAACTATTTAGCTCATAGGTTGTCAACTTTGCAATGATGCAGTCTAGGGATACCTTAGTCTTGTCTATTGATCTCAGCTCCTGAATAGCAGCAACCCTTATTGCATAGACCAATAATAAGGATCTTAGGACTTTGCTTACCACAGTGGAATCTTTCATTTTACCACCTGCACTCTTGATATCTCCAACAATGGTTTTGATTCTTATTTCATACTGTTGAATGGTCTCACCTTCAACCATCCGCATGTCTTCAAACTTCCCTCTAAGGCTTTCTTCCTTAGCTTGTTTTACATGCTCATCACTGCCACAGATATTTTCAATAGTATCCCATACCTCTTTGGGATTTACCTTATCTTGGACATCAATAAACTCAATGTCAAATAAACTACTAATTAGGGCTTCCATGACTTTCCCATTCTCCTGCATCTCTCTCTTTTGGTCATCGGTGAGAGTACCGGTAGGGGCAACATAGGCATTCTCAACATAGTTCCAGTGTTGAGCACCCATGCTTCTGATTTATATCTTCATTCTGTCTTTCCATATACTGAAATTTTCTCTGTTAAACTTTGGACCTTCCCTCTTCATCATTAGATTGGGATCTTTACCTCAAGGGGTTAAGCTTATAACACAGAGGACTTGGAGGTTGCTCTGATACCAATTGATAACACAATGATGAACAAACAGTACCAAACCAGTATTGAGAAGGGGGGGGTGAATCAGTATAGACAAAAACACAATCTTAAACCGGTTTGTCAGCAGACACTGTGCATTGACAAACAAATAGTAACACCAGTCCTTAAACAGAGTACAACTGGCAAAACCCAGAATAACTGAGACAAGCATAAACTAGTTGTCACTTATCTTCCCATACAATCTAACACTTCATTTCCATTTCACCCTAATGCATGAACAGGTAATCTACCATCAAAGATATACATATAAGCAACTAGATCAACATGATTCACCACTTGACAAAAAACAACATAGCATCCCATGAAGAAGACATCACACATGACACACATATTTTTCACGTGGAAACCCAACTGGGAAAAACCACAGTGGGGATGAATACCCACAAGCTTGTTTTTGAACTCTTTAGAGGTTCGCTCTATTAGGAGCCTTGTCTGGTTAAAGACTGATACAATAGGTTTTGTTAGGAACCGATCCTATTAGGGATCACCCGGTTAAGGGATGGCTAGAATACCTAGTTAAGGGTTAAACCCTGTTAAAGGTTACCTTTTTAGAGGATTTCAAGAACTCAATGGTTTTGAGTCACCCTGTTAAAGGATTTACAGCAAGCCAGTTAAGGCTACCCTGTTAAGGGATTTCCCAACTGTTGAGGTGGTTAGAGATCAACAGGTATTACAATTATCTCGTAATAGTACTCAATGCCAATGCAGATCCGCTTCAACTCCTCTTTACCTTCTGCACTTACACTCTGTAGGTATCACTTCTCTCCTCTGGTCTGGTAAGAATCACGTATCTCTTCTCTTGGATACACACACACAACTTTTGCCAACAACCTCAGAAAGAATCACAACATCAACCTTATAGGAAAATAGATAGGTCGATAGCATAAACCCTAAACCCTAAACCTGTTAGGTTAAGGAATTCAAATGGTTCAATCCTGATCGTTGAGCACACTGCATTAAATGCAGCAATCTTGATCCAATCTCAAGACATTCTTCATCATTCATTTTCCACCGATTTCATGGCGGCTGATAACCCATCACATGTTATCACCATTTACAAACTTCGCACATTCCCGAGGTAGATAGGAACAATCTCCTTCATGCAAGATCCTTCACACACACAAGGCATACATGGCAACACAATCTGTTCTTCATTATCATGCAGACTCATCACACAAAGTCAACGATTGAGCCACACAGGCTTGAAGCACTTCAACTGGAAACCCTAAAGTTGAGACTACCAACCGGTAGTCATACAATGCTTCCATGTGTCGGTTCACCTTGAACAAACACACTGCTTCACTTTGGGACAAATGCTGGTTCACAGTGTTATACCAGTTCTCTTCTCTTCATCATATTGACATCAATGACAACACATAATGTCATTATGTCCTCATACCGGTTCACATAATGCCAACACTTATCGCACTACTTATAGCACATACACCCTTCAACCTATTTTATGACATAGAAGAAATCTTACTAGTAAATTTTATAGTCAATAATCTATGCACGACCCTCACTCTAAGCTTAACTGAAGAAGAATATGGCAAGCACTAGCTAGAAGAATTGGACAAGTTGGATTATGAATAGAAAGATTGGTGTTAAAGGAATATAAGGACAAAACAATTTCAGTTGGGAGACAATATCCTACAATATGACGACAAGTTTTAAAAGCAAGGAAAACTCAAAATTTGATGGCTATGACCTTAAAAAATTAATGATATTCTTGATTTTGGAGCAATCTAGTTGGAGACTTTAAATGGAAAAATCCTACAATTCTATGTCAATGGAGAAAGGTTAAAAAAAATCATCATGATTCTGGATAAAGTTGACTTGAGGACAATTCAAGGTTTTATCATGGGGATGATGTTGGTCATAAAATAGTATAAAGACATCAGTCCGAATATGTGATTGTAAACTGAAAATAAGGTTATGGAATATAAGATTTAGAAGATAGGTTGTACTTTGGGGATGTTATCTAAGGGCCACATCCCCTATGGTAGATATAAGTAGATAAGGAGTATCTATTCACCATAATAGAGAACATATAGAAGAGATATAGAATATATGTATAAGATTTATGTATAAAGGAGATATAAGGAACATAAAGATTATGTATCGATATATGAATACAAATATTTCTTATTTTGGGTCTATTATATGTATGTATCATTTTATTATGATTTACAACTAAGATGGGATCTAGAATATCTTCCTTGTTGCATCAATAGGACTAAGTCCAAGGTACAAGACTACAACATTAGAAATCCTTAGGGTACAAAAATTTGATCTATATCTCTTAGGTTTCTTGCTAACAATAGTATGAAGAACATTTATCAACTATGGATAGAATATCACATCCACAAAATAGGAATACAAGAGTTCATATATGGTAAATGCTCCATAATACTAAAATGAATGCGTATTAGGTTTCTTGCTAACAATAGTATGAAGAACATTTATCAACTATGGATAGAATATCACATCCACAAAATAGGAATACAAGAGTTCATATATGGTAAATGCTCCATAATACTAAAATGAATGCGTAGCTAGTCATTGCATAATCTTAGTGTATAAGAACAAAATCTAGATACATAGCTCACTCTAAAGAAAAAACAAGGAAGAATTAGCACCAATAGTAGAAACTACCCATAATGTTAAGAAGGGGGAGGAACGAAAATTTCACTAAAACTAAATGTCATCATATAGTACATGGAGGAGAAGAAACAACATCTAAACATGAACAAGAAAGTAACTACAACTAAAAAAGGGTGTACAGGTCAAGGCACACAACAATAAGACCGATACAAGAGCATCTGATGGCGTAAGGGCAGTCCTACATCACCCAAAAATATTTCTTTTTGTTTAGTTTTCTTTTAATGTTTTTGTAGTTCTGGATACCCTTTTGGATGAATAAGAGATTTGAACTGTCAAAATTGACAAGCTGCTTTTTCTAGCCTATTGCCAAAAATCGTAGGTTTATTTAAAGGCGGATGGAACCCAAAATTTGCAGGAAGATTAAGGAAGGAAAAATAAGCACATTGGCGAAAGAATAAGGTCAAAATAATTAATGAAATGAAATTTATTAAAGTTTCAATTTCTCGAGAAACCGAAAAAAAATCTTCCAAGTAAAATTTGAGCCATTAAATGGAGTCAAACGGGCCCAAAAAATGGAAAGAATGGGTGAAGCTAATTCTTATCATATTCTACACTCAAAGAGATTTCTGACACTTCAAATGGTTCATAAATCTGATTCATGGATCAAAAGTTATGGTTGTTGAAAGTTGTACAATTTTCAAAAAGTTTCAATTTTCAAATCTGGTTGTATTTTCTTATTTCCAATTTCATGTTTTGGCATTTGTTCGCCAAATGGTAATTTTTAAAATTGTAATCTTAGCCCCAAGATGGAAAAGGGCTATTTAGGACTCACTAAGGAAACTTGTGAGATTACTTTTTGGGATGTGAGTTTTGGGAGTTGTGAACTTGCATTGTAAAGGGTTTCCAGAAAACTCTATAAGTTGTTGATTTGCAGCCTGTGAGGATTGATTCCTCTAGATTGTACTTGCATGTTTACATGTTTGTAATTTCATGTTTTACAGATAATAATAATAATAATAAAATAATTTGTGTCTTTTATTGCAATTTGTTGTGTTTATCTATTTCTCATGTTGTGCCCTCATTAAGTGGTATCAGAGCAGGTTGTTCCTAAGTGTGTGAACAAATCGTCAAATGTGAGGCAGTTCACACTAGGACTTGTGATTGTGGGCTCGTGTTCAAGATGCCTCCAAGAGTGATGCATGGTGGTAGAAATGTTGGTGCCAGAAATGTTGGTGGTATGAATGCTTTGGCAAACAAGGCTTTGAGATCCCTCCAGAGACAGATTGATGTGCTACAAAAAGGGCTGAGAAGAGGATTTAATCCGAGGAGAGGAGAAAGTGATGATGAAAGAGATATTGAAGATTCATCCTCAAGTGAATTAGAAGAAGCAATAGATCAGGATTAAGCTCGATTGTTGAGGGCCATTTCTCAGATTAGGAAGAGACCCAAAATTGAAGTCTTTAATTATTCTGGGAATCTGAACCTAGAAGAGTTGATTGACTAGCTAAATGAGCTAGAGGAATATTTTGAATATGAGGAGATAGAAGACCCAGATCGAGTCAAGTTTGCAAAAATGAAGTTGAAAGGCCATGCAAATATCTGGTGGAAAGAAGTCCAGCTAGACAAAATTTGGAGAGGAAAGGGAAAGATCACCATATCGGATCGCATGGTTGATAAACTAAAGAAACAGTTCATTCTAAGGACTATGGATTGGATCTGTTGAAGAAACTGCAAGGGTTGAAACAAGGAAGCAAATTTGTGAAGGAATATATGAAGGAATTTTACAAGATAATTATCAAAATAGGCCTTGCAAAGGCTAACAAGGAGAAGGTCGCTCGTTATCTGAATGGGTTAAGGCCGAGTATTCAAGAGGAGTTGAGTCTAGTCAAAATGGCCAGTATTAAGAAGCATATCAATTTGCTTTGAAGGTTGAAGAGAAGCTAAATAAAAGGTTTGAAGGTAAATAAAAAGGGAAAGCCCAAGGTGGTAGAGGAAGTGGAAAATCTTTCAAAAGATGAAATGAAGATCAGAAGAAAAATGATGAAGCGGGTACTAGCCGAAATAAAAAAGATGATAATTTTTATCACCTCTGCAATCAAAACACCCCATCACATCTCAGGTAGTTGAGGAAAACCCAAACGGTCAACCACTACCTTGGACAACCATGAAGAATCTTCAACAAGACTTCCCCTCCTTTTCACTAGATACTCCTCATACTACCTATTTCTAGTACTCCTCACACGGCTATCTAGAATTGCTTCGATCTCCTACTCTAAAGTAGGTGTAGGATTTTTGTATTGTGCTATTGTTGGCTCATCCTTTGTACTACCTTCATGATATTTTGTTAAATATAAAATATTCAACACAGGGGAAATATTAATTCCTTCTCACAACTCTCCCTCATATTCGTTTCCAGATTCATTCTTCTTCAAAATTTTGTAGGGACCAAACTTCTACATCTTCATCTTATTGTATGTCCCCACTGGAAACCTTTCTTTCCTCAAATGGACCATCACCTCATCACCAACCTGGAACTCCTTATACCTCTTTTTTGATCTGCCTTCACCTTATACTACAGATTCATCTCAATATGTGCTTCTTCACCTCCTCATGTATATTCTTGATGTGTTCAGCAAAGTCTTCGGCTTCGACACTTGTATGTATCCCCGAGTCCATCTTCCTCAATTCTAGAGAAGTTCTTGGACTGCCTCCATACACAATCTGGAATGGTGATCTACCAATGCTACTATTGGCATAATTGTTATAAGCAAATTCTACATTGGTAAGATGAGGTCCTATCCCTTGGGTGTATCTCCTACTAAGCATCTCAATAGGTTTCCCTGACTCCTATTCACCACTTCAGTGTACCCATCAGTTTGGATGGTGTGCATAACTGAACTTAAACTTCATCTTCAACTTCTTCCACAAGGTCCTCCAAAAGTATCCAACAAATTTGGTATCATGATCTAAAATGATACTTTTTGGTAAACCATGCAATCTTACCACCTCTATGAAGAACAAATCGGCCATGTGGACAGCATCATGGGTCTTCGGGAATGGGATGAAATGTGTCATCTTCAAAAACTTGTCAACTACCACAAAAACTAAAGCATTCCCTCTTTGTGTCCTTCGTAAACCAAGAACAATGACAACCCGAGACCATTATTCATGCATCATTATCTACTAGATGAGTGTCAATTGCCAACAATCTCCCCCTTTGGCATTGATGGAAATACTCATGAAAAATGAATAAGTGTTGAAACCTATATGCCGGATCAAAATTTCTAAGGCTCTCCCTTAGATCAAAGTCTCAAAAACCTGTATCATTCCGTAGATTTTTCACTCCACTCTCCCCCTTTAATAGCAATGCCAAATTTGGTGTTGCACCAAAACTTATATACAAGGGTATATACAGGTTCTATTAGGAACTGATCTTGTTAGGGATCACCCGGTTAAGGGATGGCTAGAATGCCCAGTTAAGGGTTAAACCCTGTTAAAGGTTACCTTGTTATAGGATTTCAAGAACTCAATGGTTTCGAGTCACCCTGTTAAAGGATTTTCAGTAAGCCAGTTAAGGCTACCCTGTTAAGGGATTTCCCAACTGTTGAAGTGGTTAGAGATCAACAGGTATTACAATGATCTAGTAACGACACTCAATGCCAATGTAGATCCACTTTAGCTCATCTTCACCTTCTACACTTACACTTTGTAGGTATCACTTCTCTCTTCTCTTGGATATACACACACAACTTTTGCCAACAACCTCAGAAAGAAACACAACATCAACCTTATAGGAAACAGATAGGTCAGTAGCATAAACCCTAAACCCTAAACCTGTTAGGTTAAGCAATTTAAACAGTTCAATCCTGACCGTTGAGCACATTTCATTAAATGCAACAGTCTTGAGCCAATCTCAAGACGTTCTCCATCATTCATTTTCCACCGATTTCATGGTGGTTGATAACCCATCACATGTTATCACCGTTTACAAACTTCGCACATTCCCGAGGTAGATAGGAATAGTCTCCTTCTTGCAATATACTTCACGCGTACAAGGTTGACGTGGCAGCATGATCTGTTCTTCGTTACAATGCTATCTCATCACACAAAGTCACCGATTGAGTTACACACGCTTGAGGAACTTCAACCAGAAACCCTGAAGTTGAGACTACCAACTGGTAGTCATACAAAGATTCCATATGCTGGTTCCCATAACCACATGCCGGTGCACCTTAAACAAACACACCGCTTCACTTTGGCACACACGCCAGTTCACAGTGTTATACTGGTTCTCACATATACTGGTTCTCTCCTCTTCAGCATATTGACATCAATGACAACATACAATGTCATCATGTCCTCATATCAGTTCATGTAATGCCAACATAAATGTTTTAACTATAATAAGATTGGTCATATGGCTTCAAGATGCCCTGATAGAAATGCTAGATTAAGAGAAGAAGCTAGAAGAACATACAATCCTAACCCTGAATATAAAAGATACAAATTTAAGAAGAATAAAAATAAATGTTGTTATCTTTTTTGATGAAGGAGTCACTGATGATTCTGATGAGGATCTGGCAGACAATGGATGGGTTTTTGTTGCTATAACAGAAGATCAACCGACACCTATTGTTCAACCGGAAGAGTAGGCCCTGGCAGCTAAAGTTGAAGTTAAGGATGAATGGATCATTGATTCAGGATGTTCACATCATATGACTGGTGATAAAGGTAAATTCTTGAACTTTTAGGAATATAATGGAGGTCTAGTAAGATTTGAAGATGATAAAGCTTGTTTGATAAAAGGAAAAGGTATTGTATCTCTTGATGGTAAGCATAATACCGACAATGTTTACTTTGTAGAAGGTTTAAAGCATAATATTTTTAGTGTTGGTCAATTAGTTGAAAAAGGATTTCAGTTACAATTCAAGAATGGAAAATGCAAAATTATGAACAGAATTGGTTTGGAAATTGCAACCGGTAATCAAATTACAGGTAACATCTTTCATTTGAATAATAGTGAAAAGACATGCTTGATTGCACATATTTATGAAAGTTGGCTATGGCATAAGAGACTCTGTCATGTAAATTTTGATTGCATTGTGAAAATCGGTACAACTAAGGCAGTCAGAGATTTACCTGAGATTGTTAAACCTCACAATCCGGTATGTAAGGAATGTCAATTTGGAAAACAAGTTAGAGAATCTTTTAAAAGTATTCCAAAAAAATCCAATAATGCTCTTGACTTAATTCACACTGATTTATGTGGTCCAGCTACAACTAAAAGCTTACAAGGTGATAGACATTTCATGCTAATCATTGATGACTATTCTAGAATTTGTTGGGTTACTTTTCTCGGAGAAAAATCAGAAGCACTTGGGAAATTCAAAATATTCAAAGCAATGGTAGAGAATGAAACCAGTAAGAAAATCAAATGTCTGAGATCAGATCAAGGAGGTGAATTTACATCTAAGGAATTTAATGCATTCTATGAAGTAAATGGAATCAGAAGACAATTATCAGCACCCCGGACACCACAATAGAATGGAGTTGTAGAAAGGAAAAATAGAACTATCTTGGATGCAGCTAGAAGTATGTTATCTAAAGCAAATCTACCACATGTATATTGGAGAGAGGCAGTAAGTACAATGGTCTATACATTCAACAAAGTTCACATCAAAGGTGAAACTGGTAAGACCCCTCATGAACTATGGTTTAGCATTACTCCTCTTAAATATTTCAGAATATTTGGAAGTAAATGCTATATTAGAAGAGATGAGTATATTGGCAAGTTTGATCCTAGAAGTGATGAAGGAATATTTCTTGGTTATTCATCTAAGAGCAAAGCATATAGCTGTTTTAACAAAAGATTGCAGAAAATTGTTGAGAGTACAAATGTGAAAATTGATGAACAGTTTAGAGGAACTTCAAGGTATATAGACTCTGAACCAGCAATAGAGATATTGACAAATGAACCTACATTGAACCCACCGGTACAAAATGAAGACACCCCAATATGTAAGATTGAACCACTCTTAAAATTAGATAATTGGGAACAAGTATCCAGGAGTTATGACAAGAGGAAGACTGGAAAATGAAGAGGTATGTCTTATTTCTCAAATTGAACCATCATCAATTAATGAGGCATGTGAAGATAAACACTGGATTAAAGCTATGGAAGAAGAATTAGAACAAATTGAAAAGAATAACACATGGACATTAGTTCCCTGACCTAAAGCCAAAAATGTAATTGGAACAAAATGGGTATTCAGAAACAAACTTAATGAAGATAGTAAGGTAATCAGAAATAAAGAAAGACTAGTGTGTAAGGGATATTTTCGGAAAGAAGGAATTGATTATAATGAAACCTTTGCACCGGTAGCTAGAATTGAGGTAGTCAAATTATTCTTGGCTTTTGCAGCACACAAGAACTACAAAGTATATCAAATGGATATTAAATGTGCATTTCTAAACAGAGATCTTGAAGAAGAAGTTTACATTGAGCAACCTAATGGATTTTATTTGACAGATAATAAAGATATGGTTTGTAGGTTAAGGAAAGCTTTGTATGGACGGAAGCAAGCTCCAAGAGCTTGGTATGCTAGATTGGATAAATATCTTTTGAAGATTGGTTTTTGTAAAGGTAATGCTGACAGTAACTTAGACTATAAAGTAACTAATGATGGCATCTTGGTTATAGAAGTTTTTGTCGATGATATAATCTTTGCAGGAGAAGATGGTTTATGTAAAGACTTTTCTATTGAAATGCAGCAAGAATTTGAAATGTCTATGATTGGAGAGATAAAATTATTTTTAGAATTGCAAATTTCACAGACTGATAAAGGTATATTCTTGAGTCAATCTAAGTACTTGAAGGAGTTACTAAAGAAATTTGGGATGGAAAACTCTAAACTGATAAGAATACCTATGACTACAAATGACAAATTAACACTAAGGGATGAATCTACACCTATTAATTCGACTAGGTACAAATCTATGATAGGAGGTTTATTGTATTTGACACAAATAAGACCTGATATTATGAATGTAGTATGTATTGTTTCAAGATTTCAGAGTAATCCTAGAGAAAATCATGAATCGGTTGTAAAAAGGATTTTCCGATACTTACAAGGCACTGTAAATCTTGGCTTATGGTATCCTAGATATGAAAAAATTGAATTATGTGCATACACAGATGCCAATTGGGCAAGAGATGTGGATGATAGAAAAAGCACCACCAGTGGAGCATTTTTTCTTGGAAGTGGACTAATTTCTTGGTTGAGTAAGAAACAAAGCTACACATCTTTATCAACAGCAGAATCAGAATATGTTGCAGTAGCAACTAAATGTACATACGTAATATGGCTTAAGCAAATATTGAAGGACATAAAGGTAAAATAAAAGGAACCTATAACTATCTATTGTGATAAGACTGCAACAATTGATATATCTAAGAATCTGGTACTACATTCTAAAACTAAACATGTTTCTATCAAACTAAATTTTCTAAAGGAGAATGTTGAAGGAAAAGAAGTAAAACTGGTTTATGTGAATACTAAAGAGTAGATTGCAAATATTTTCACTAAGCCTTTTCCTAAAGAAACTTTTGAATATCTCAGAGATCAGTTTGGGGTCATACCCCCACTGGTAGAGACTTAGACAGTTGATGTTTGTCATCAACTGGTAGAATTAACAGAGAAATCTTTTACTCCAGATTTGATGAGGAGGTTGGTATTTTGTATTTGAACCTGGTTTTTGTATTAGCTTTGGCATTTGATGTCAAAGGGGGAGAGATTGATATGGAAAAACAAGGATAACACATGTTACCCCTATGAGGAGAGACCTTGGGGAGAGACTATTACTTTGGAAAGAGATTAATTACTTTCTGTATCTGAATTTTTTATTTCTAGTTATAATCTTTTTTGGGAGATTGTTGGTTTTTGGTATTTTGCATTTCTGTTTTGGTACTCTGATGGTTTTTCCATCTTGTGTTGCCATCAATACCAAAGGGGGAGATTCTTGGTATTTTGGATATGTTGATATGGTTTTGTCATTGATGTCAACACCTATTAACACTTATCAACTCTGGCACTTTGGAGAACTGGCAATGTTCACCGACAAGCAAGTGACTTTATGCACAATCACCGACATTTGGTTCACCGATAGGATATAATGTTCACCGGAACTTGGAATGACATGGAAAACACTTGGTTATGTTGAAGACATCATTTGGACACTTTGTCTTAGAGATTTTTTCATTGGTATATTCGTGTTTGCCTATTTGTTGTTACCAGCAAATAGGTCTAGAATAAGCACCAGCAGGCTTATCTATTCCAAATCAGCACGACACGCTTTGTAGATGATTTATTATTGTTGTAAATGCATTAAGTTGACATGTTGTATTGGTTATTACATCAGTTATTAATTTACTTGTAAATTGTTTTTTATTGTAATATCATTTAGAGCTGACCTGCTAAAATTGGTCTTAGGTTATGGTATATATGTAAGATCTTATTTGTAAGATCGATGTGCGATTAAAGGAAGGAATTATAAGAAGGTATATGTGAGAATAAGCAGAGCTATACATGCAGACATCATTTGAAGGTTGAAGGAAGGTTTTTGTGAAGGCATATCAGAACTACACCGGTAGTGAATCCAGCATATGAAGATGCTATTCTGAGCAGTACATTATTATTGGATTTAACCATCCAATTGTAGTCAATGTGACTCCTATTTGTGTTTGAGTAGTGAGCTCTAGGCGCTTGGCCTTTCTGCATGTGCAGACCCCATTTGTATACACATACTATCTGCAGTAGTATCATCTGATTGTGGGTAAGGTTTCCCACCGTGGTTTTTCCCCTTACAAGGTTTCCATGTACAAATATTGTTGTTATGTGTTGTGGATGTTATTGCCTTTCTATTTCATGCATTAATCTTTACCGGTACTTCAATTAACTAATAAACTGTCTACTGGCATAAAGTTTGGTTTATCAGTATTAAGCATTTGGTTTGGATAAGTTGTTTTTTGTTTAAATCTATTTGACAACGGATTCACCCCTCCTTCTCAGTTGTCTCCGAGACCTAACACGAAGCTTGTTGCATCCTGATTTTCTATAAAAGGATACCAAGGCTACCTAGAGAAGGGGACACAATTTTGTAGTTAAACTTTCACAAAATTAATGCAGGCCTTTGTCTTAGCAATTTCTGAGTCAAATATGAAGTACCTGTAACCTTCTGACAGAGGAATGAAATATGCAGTCCAGATAATTTAAACTCAGACCTATATTGTCTCGATGTCATTGTACTGGTGTTTATTCCATTTAAGTAATCAAGGATCGCTTATTTTGAATGATTTGCTAGGCATCTAATGATGTTGTTTTTAGTCTTTTTCTCAAGGAGAAAAATATAAATGTACTCGAAACAAAATCATTGATATCAGTACTTTTGGTGTGGATTGGATGATGAAGTCTAGTGCAGATTGGGACTTTGTATATGGCAGGCATATTCAGGGTTAATAGATCAAGAATTTGTGATAAGTGTATTAGTTTCTCTTCTCAGATTGCAGTCTATTATAGATGACTTTGTTGCCCAGATAAGGCACTAGTTTATCTATTGAGTCTTTGGGTGCATTTTGTGATCCCATTCAAAAGACAAAATTAACTTTCCATTTATGTTTTAGTTGTACTGGGCAATAAGGAAAATTTGCATGAATTTACACTAGTTTCCTGCAAAACATTTAATATTTTTAGGAGAAAATAGTCTTAAAGGGTTCACCTACCCAAGCTTTTATAAGCTTAAAGTGTAGGAGGTTTCCTAAGTTTGGAACCTCATATTGTTGTCTTTATTTCAAACTTTTGTTGTGCTCTTCTATTGCAACACAGGTGCAGTAATTTTCACTTTTCAAGAGAAGGAACGGAAATTTTCAAAATTGAGAACAACAAAAATGGCGACTCTACTGGGGAGATTCAAATAAGATAAGTCTTATACTGCAGATATGTGTCTTTATTGCATAAAGTGTTGAGATCAAGCTCCCTTGGTTTCAATCTGAAAATTATTGTTCTTACCTTTCTAAATAAAATCCTTGGTTTATCTCGTAGCATCTTATAATACTATGTTGTTCTTTTCTAAAGATCAACAGTTTCATTTGCAGGTGTCTTGTAAGTGATTCATTGTGTTAAACTATATATTTTATTCCCAAGATATTGGGTGGCGACTCTAAAGTAAAAAAAAACCAATGTTCTTATAGAAAAAATCACAGTCACTTCACAAGATTAGCAAAATGAACAAGAGAAGGAATACTAGGTCTTATATGAAGAAAAACCCACAAGAAAAGTTGCATGAAGGGTTACCTAAAATAGTCAAGAAGGGCTGGAGAGAGACTGTTATTCCTAAGTATTCAAATCAGTCATGGAAATAGAAGAGCAATCAAGCAAGCAAGTCTTTTGAGTGTCTTGTATATGCAAGATCCAATGCCTCTTCTCATGACTCTAACCAGGATATTATGGGTTTTCATGTTGGCCTATTTGGCACTAATGATGATATCCAAACCTTTCACCCAAGAGTGTCTAATACCAGCATTTCTAGGAGAGATAGGAATAGTATAGGTAATAGAACTAGTTTCATTCCCAAAAATATCGAAGGAAATATCAGCTTGATCGATATGGACCAGTTAAATGTGTCTGATTCAGAGGAAACTTTGCGAGACCAAGATGAAGTGTCTTAAGAGATTGAGGTTCTAAATCAAAGAGTACATAAATTGATTGCATTAAGAAAAAAGAAAGAAAAGGAAAAGGAGAATGAAACCAAAGCCACACTCATTGAAAGAGATATATTATTAAGACAGATTGCAAAGCTTGAGTTGTTTTCTCAAGAAGAACCTGTGAGTAAAGGGCAAGGTTCTATTTTTAGTGAAATCCTTAATCCAAAAATTGTTTATGCACCTAAGGTTGTATCACAACCTAGTAAAGAGGTTCATAGTGATCCCCAACCTACCAGACCTGTTATTGACAAAGGGAAGCAGAAGGTGGTGGAAAATAGATCTGTGGGTCTGGTGTCAGGAAGTGCAGAAGGACCCCAGGGAATGATGTTGCATGAGGTCGAAGTAGAAAGGCTAAGGAAGGAAAATGAAGACCTAAAAAGAGAGTTAGAAAAGGCTGGAATAGAAGCACTAAATGTAGAGTTCAGAAGAAAAATACGCTCCTTAAAAGCTCCTGCTATAACTTTCCCGCCTGAAGATCATATTAATCATACGTCCCAACATACTTATGCCTCTCTGTTGAACACCCAACCAATGATACAAATGAATGCTATCCCACCCATTAACCAATCTCAAATTGCTGCCCCAAGTAATTATGCTATTCCCTCAAGTGTGATTCCAACAAACCAAACTAGTCAGCGACGAGCCCACAATCAAAACCATCAAACTCTTATAGCTAGTAGTTCAGGCCCAAGGGTAAACACTAAAAACAACTTTATTGGAAATCAATTTCAAAGGAGACTAATAAATGTTGAGTTGTATAGGTTGTTGTATTTTGATGGAATTCCAAGATACCCAAACCATGTCCCTATTCAAATGAGGGATAAACTCCAGAAGTTTGTTGGGAATAATGTTGTCAGTGTTGAAGAGCATCTAAAATATTTTGGTGACATGATTAATGACTATGAAATTGCACATGAAGATGTAATCATGAAGTTGTTTGTGCAATCCTTAATTGAGGATGTTAGAGATTGGTACAGAGGGTTACCTATGGACAGTGTTGCTTCATGGGAAGAGTTCAAAATTTTCTTTCAAGAGAAATATGGAGACAAGATAAATGTGAGCTTCATGCTCAATGAATTTAATAACATCAGGAAATCTAATAATGAAGTTGTCACAAATTTTAATGCAAGATTTCAAAAGGCAATGCATAGGCTTTTTCAAGTAATGAGGCTAGATGAAAATGTGTCTCTAACTACCTATTATAATGCATTTGACCCCAAAATGGATTACATTATCAGAGATAAAAACCCACACAGTTTAAGGGATGCTTTCAGAATTGCAATCAATGTAGAGAGTAATAGGAAAGCATCGAGTAAAGTGGGAAGACGGATTGATGGGAGATTGTGGCAGGAACAAAGGCCACAACAAAACAAGTCCTCTAAAGAAGAAGATAAGATAGAGAAATTAATGATTGCTATCAAGGATCTTACTGCTAAAGTAAGTAAGCCTGAGAGGCCTAATTACAACTAGCAGGACATACTGGCTATATTGCACGATATCTCATATAACACTACATGGAAAGATGGCAAACTAGTGCAAGATAAATCAAAGGGGACACAAATCAGAATACCCATGATCCTTTAAAGGGAGGAAACGTACATAGTGTGGAAATTACCCCTTGGTGTATGGCATGTGATGGGCCACATTCCCCCTACCAGTGTGTCATGGCTCAAGCTCTGAATAAATTCATGAGAGGTGAGGATGAACCTACAGTTAATATGTTTGAGTATATTGTGGAAACTAACTATGAGTCCTTAGAGGATGAAGCAAATGAATATGTTGTCTCAAAAAGCAATGTGAATTGCCATGAGCAATTGACAATTGATTGGCACCCCACTCTGAATGTAGTCACAATAGAAGACCACGAGGTTCATCTGAGAAGACCTAGTGAGGAGGAAGTCAAGAATCTCACTAAGGTAGCAATAGCTAAAGCCAAACATAATCACAATCTGAGGAGCAGCAAAAATGATAGGAGTCAAGGTATGCCTGGTTCTCTTTTTTTTAAAGAAACTTCTTCTAAGAGGTCCACAAAGAACAAAAAAACTACCAAAGATAGTCAAGCGGTGATCACTCAAGTAGTTTAGCAAAATCTAATATTGCTGATACAACTGGATGTAAAGAAAAAACCACTGGTGATAAGAGAATTGGTCGCCAGAAGGAAAAAAAGGTTAAAGCTCATGTTGAGTCTAATGTTAACAATGTTTTTGACATGACTCAAGCTTTAACGCAAATGAAGGTTTCAGTACCGTTAATAGAGCTGCTGAAAATAAAAGAACATAGGGAAGTTGCCTTTTCTTTGATTTCAAGTATATCAGATGGGGATGATTTTTCTAAAAAGGGAAATGCAAAAGATGAGAAGGATCAAGAACAAGGAGTCCCAAAAGTTTATGTGGGCACTACTATCAATCAGGAACCATCTCAAATTGATCCCTTTTATGGCACACTATTAGGTAATAATAGATTGATAAAAAAATTGCAGATAGATTCTAGTGCAGCTGCCAATGTGATGCCTTATGGGGTTATGAAAGAACTAGGTTTGTCTGTACACACTTCATATGGGAGGTGTTATGCTATGGATAATAGAGAAGTTCTTTTTGTAGGTACTATGAGAGATGTAGAAGTAAAAATAGCAGCCTTCCCTAAAGCTACTTACAAAATGGATGTAATTGTTACAGACACCAAGTCACATTATGGCATGTTGTTGTCTAGACAATGGGTTGTTGTTGTTGGAGGACATCTTCAGTTGGATTTGTCATATGCAACTAGCCCAGTGAATGGGAATTCTGTAAAACTATATAGAGTGTTGGCAAATGCACACTCCAATGAGAAATTGTAGGTGATTGAAGGTATTGTCATTGATGGCAACCTTACAATCCTATGGCACTGGCATAGGCACAAACATTGGCACAAAGACAAGCATCAACACTAGCAAAGATGTTTACTGGCACCCCAACTGACAGGATTTTGTTTACTATATTTTATATTTAATTGTAAAATCTTTTTGTAAATCTGACAAGGCGAATTGTAATAGGACTCAAATAAGTATGAGATCTTGTAAATCATTTGTATAAGCATAGATGATATGTAATAGGCAGATGCGAATGTTAAGGCAGATTTTGGAATAAGGTTAATGGAAGTTATATGAGCTTAAAGTAGTACTGAACCTGGCCTAGCAGATGTTGAATTGAAGCAATACATGATATTGGATTTGCATAATCCATTTTTGTAAGTCAGTGAGACTTCCCTTTTTGTAATTAAGCAGTTAGCTTTAGGCAGTTGGCCTTCCTACATGTGTAGGCCCCTATTGTAAGTAATATTTACTTATTGGCCAGTGAGCGAATATTGTGGGTCACAAATCCCACTGAGGTTTTTCCCACACCGGGTTTCCTCGTTAAAAATATTGTGTTATGGTGTGTTTTCTATGTTGTGTTTACTGATCTTATTTACTGCATTATTTTTGGTTTACTGGTACACTGTTTTGGCATGCAATTCATTTAATAAGTTTAGAAAATCCATTAATCAGAAAGATATTGATTCACCCCCCCCCCCCCCTCTTAGTATCTTTGGGAATCCTAACATAGAGAACCATGTGCCCCAGTGGTTATTGAAAAAATTGACCCAAACATGCTTAATTGCATGATTGATGTAGATCTTGATAACTTCAGGATCGAACCCATTCTGCCTTAGTTAAAGAATACTGGTCCTATTATCAAGAGCTTGAATCACAACAAGAAGACATGTGGTAGATGTACTTTGATGGAGCTTTCTCTAAGGAAGGGTTTGGAGCGGGAGTGCTATTTTTTTCCCCATCAGGTATTACCTTCAAGTATTCTTTTCTGTTAGCATTCCAATGTACAAACAACACAGCTGAGTTTGAAGCTTTGTTATTAGGCTTAGAAATTGCTAAAAGACATGGGATCAAATTGTTAAGGGTTTATGGAGACTTTGAACTTGTAGTGTCTCAGATAAGGTCAAGATATGCATCTAAAAATGACAAGTTAAAAATATATAAGCATGTTGTTTGGGATGTCAATGAACACTTTAATGCATTTTCTATTGATTGGATTGAAAGGTATAAGAACATTATGGCAGACTTTTTAGCTAATGTTGCATTAAAAAATGATGATGTAACATTGACTAGAGTTTCAATAATTGAAACAAAATCCAGACCAGCCATCCCAGATAATGTGTACAATTGGCAAGTTTTTGAGGATGATGAAGACATCCTTAGATTTGTACAATGCATAGATGACTATGAGGGTCAAAAGATTGATTGTAATGCATTGGTGGAAGTTGTAGATGGACAGGAAACCATTCTTGGAAGTGATATAGTGCAGCTAGAGACAAATGAGATACCCAAGGAACTAGTTGAACTTGAGGGTATGTTTAGTTCCAGTGATGGTCACTTACACCAAGCATCATCTACAAAACTGGAGGAATTGGATGAGGTGAACTTAGGGACAGAAGCATCCCCTAAGTTGGTGTATATTGGGAAAAACTTGTCTCTCCATGTTAGGACCAACCTCATTAACTTATTAAAAGGGTATAAACATGTTTTTGCTTGGTCCTATGAGGACCTAAACACTTATAGACAAGATTTATTTCAACATGAAATTCTTTTGCATGCTAATGCTAAGCCTTTTTGATAGAAGCAAAGACCTATTAACCCCCTTTTCGAGACCAAAAAGCAAAAAGAGTTAACCAAGTTAAGGGAAGGGGGGATTATAAAACCTATAAGACATTCTTCATGGGTATCCAACTTGGTCCGTGTGAGAAAGAAGAACGAGGATATAAGGCTTTGTGTAGATTTTAGAAATCTGAATGTTGCCTCTTTAAAGGATAATTATTCTTCCCCAAATATGGAAGGCATGTTACAAAGGGTAATGGGTTGTGATCTATTGTCTATGATGGATGGGTTCTCATGTTATAATTAGGTACTCATGAAAGAGTCTGAGCAATTTAAGACTGATTTTACTACCCCTTGGAGGACTTATGTGTATGTGAGAATGCCATCTGGCTTGAAGAATGTTGGAGCTACTTTTCAAAGAGAAATGGATGTGGTTTTCGGGGAGTTTATCAACATCATAATGGTAGTTTACCAGGATGATTTGACATGTTTTTCAAAGAAGGTAGATGATCACTGCGGTCATCTGGAAAAGGTTTTTTGCAAGGCTCTGGAGTTAGGTGTATCCTTGAACCCGAAAAAATGTCATTTTGCAATGACTGAAGGAAAATTATTAGGGCATATTGTCTCCAAGGAAGGGGTTAGAATAGACCCTGAAAGGATTGAAGCTTTAAATAATGTACCTCGACTAAAGAATATTAAAGGGATTCAGTCTTTCTTGGGCAAGGTGAATTTTGTTAGAAGATTTATAGCTAACTTTGCTAAAATCATTAGGCCTATTGTTAAATTACTTAAAAAGATACAAAGTTTTCTTGGGATGAAGAAGTTGCACAAGCTTTTGCCAAAATGCTATTTAGGAAGCACCGGTGCTAAAATCATCTAATTAGAAACAGCCTTTCTCATTATTTTCTTTTGCTTCTTATCGCATAGTAGCAGCAGTTTTGCTTCAAAAGGATGATGAAGGATATGAACATCCAATTGCTTTCTATAGTAAATCATTACAGGCTGCTGAATTAAAGTATGAAATCATGGAGAAGTAGGCATATGCTCTAGTCAAAGTCGTAAAGGCATTTAGGCCCTATCTAGTAAATGCTCAAATTGTAGCCTATGTACCACATGCAACTGTAAATGATATTATGTCTCAGTCTGAAGTAACTGGAAAGAGATGCAGATGGATAACTAGAATACAAGAGTTTGACTTGGAGATCAAGATCACCAAACTAGTAAGAGGATTAGGCCTTGCAAAGTTGTTGGCTGAATCAAATCTGGTTACTGTTGATGTTAATAATGTTGAAATAGAGGAAGTCCCGATCACTAGTATCGAGAGGCAACCATGGTATTCAGATGTGGTACACTTCTTGAAGAATGCCTCATGTCCAAAAGTTATGACACACAACCAGATGAGAACATTGAAGTTAAAGTTGCAAATATATGTTCTTATTCAGGGAGACCTCTATTGGAGGAACAATGATGGGATGTTACTTCTTTGCCTAGATGAATCCCAAGCTGAGAGGATTCTGAAAGACATGCATAGTGGGGTGTGTGGAGGCCAACTTTTTTCAAGGATGCTCATAAATATGTTCAAAAATGTGATCCTTATCAAAGGTTTTCTTCTAGACTAAGGTATGTTGGTGGTTTGCCTTTGAATTTTGTTACAGGTGAAGCCCCTTTTGTTCAATGGGGCATTGATTTTATTGGAGAAATAATAGAAAAATCAAGCAAGGGTCATAGGTGGATCCTAGTGGCTACTAACTATTTCACCAAATGGATTGAAGCCATACCTACCAAATAGGCCACTAGTAAGGTAGTCATTAATTTTCTGATGGATAATATAGTGATAAAGTTTGGTGTGCCAACTAAAATAGTCATGGATAAATGCTATGTGCTTCAAATCTGAGGAGTTTGCAGAATTTTGTGCCAATTATGGAATTATTATGTCATACTCTTCACCTTACCACCCACAGGGAAATGGCCAGGCAGAATCAAGTAATTAAAGCCTCCTCAACATCATCAAGAAGATCCTAGAGAAAAATAAAAGGTCCTGGGATCAAAAACTCAGATTAGCTTTATGGGCTGATAGGGTGACTGTAAAAAAGGCCATTGGTACATCCCCTTTTGAGCTAGTTTATGGAGTGAAGGCCAAGTTACCTGTGAACAATTTGCTTCCAGTTTACCCTTTTTTGCAGATTGAAGAACTTGAAATGTTTAAACCCATGGAAGAAAGAATGATTTAGTTGATAGAGCTTGAGGAAATGAGGACTGTAGCCCATAAAATGAACATGAAACTTCAATTATAGTCGAAGTACCTTTTTGATAAAAGGACTTGTGCAAGAAAGTTTCAGATTGATGACATGGTGTTGCAGTGGAATGAAAAAGAACAAGACAAATGCAAGCATAAGAAATTTGAATCACTATGGACAAGCCCTTTAATTATTTGTGATATCAATGGAAAGGATTCATACTTCTTGCAAAGAATGAATGGTGAAGTACAGGAATTTCTAGTGCATGGACAATTCCTAAAATATTACTTCTCTTGATCTATTTCAGACCATGCACAGTAGTTGTAGGTTGTATATATTTGCTTTCAATTGTATGTTTTTCAATAAGGATCTCTTGTTTGGAATTTAGGAGAAGTCATTTGTTCCTAAGTGGTCTGCATTCCAGAGTTTTACTAAATTCTTGTGTTGGTCTTGCGTCCAACCATCCACAATCAGAGCCACTATTGGGACCTATAAATTTTGATGAATTTGGGAGGCCCATTTCTAATTTTTTTTCATCTTCTATCAAAGGACTACCTAATGGGTCAAATCAATAAGGATTCAATACAAGGAAGGACAAAAGAAAACCCAATTTGCATCCTCCCCTCGCATGAAATTTCCAAGTAAATGCAATTGGCTGGTGTATTGCCAGTGCCCCTGCGTGGTTCTTGAAGAAGCTCAAAAACCTTCAAGTGAAAGCAAATGGTAGGAGTCGCATGATAGGGGAAAGGACCCAGAGGGTTTTCAAGCAAAGGGTCAGGAGTACACCATTTATCCCACATTGGTGGTAGGGAGGAGCGTTTTCACATTTAAATGTAAATCCACATACATTCATAGTGTCAAAGCTTAAGGGCTTTTGACAAGGAGCTAGCTCAGAGACCCAGTGGACCCCACGCATGCACACGCATCCTGAGGCAACCAAATTTTATAGCAGAAAGGAAAAACAACCAGCGAGCAAGATTGCAACTGATCCAACGGTGGTCATGATGGGAAGTTGCTTGTTAGAGTATCCATTATGACTAGGCGACAAGACAAGCCCAGGTCCAGTGGAGGGTCCGGCCTAAGGGGACGTGGCGGTTAAGGTGGCACCCAGTTGGATCCAAAGGTGAACCAGTGGCTGAAACGTGGTGGGCCCAATAGAAAGGGTGAGTGGCAAAGACCAATTTGAGACCTCGCGACTTAAACTTAGTCTCTAGCTCGCTAGCATAAAATGCTAACACCCAAAAGACTAGAGACCTCACGAGCGAGAAGATCTGTAAATGATCCAACGATGGTCGCGATGAGAAACTACTAGTTGGCATATCCCTCGTGACCCCATGACAAAGAAGAGCTCCATTCCAGTGGTGAATCATGGTCGGCAGTTAATGCAAGCGATTAAGGCAAGCGGTTCACTGTGGTGGTTATTGGAGGTCGTGCTAAGGTGTCAAAGTGGAGAGCCTAGAATGAATACCCTCACGATAGGTGGCACCCCATTGTGAACTTAGGAGCCAATCAAAGGGTGCCACATGCTGACACCATGGCATAAGAGAGAGCCACTTAGAAAGAGATAAGGATCGAGCAAGTTGAGAAAGATCCAACGGTCGGTCAAGTTGATCAAACGATGGTTGCTATATCGCGATTGGGAGATGTGAAAGGTTTATTCATCGCGACTTGGTGATCGAGTGTTAGGGCCCACTAAGAGAAGCAGATCAAGATTGATTGGATGGTCGTGGTTTAATTTTGGTCGTGATTCCAGGTCGTGCTGAGGCGGCAGGACTGGGACCCCAGAGCCAATCAGGGGATGCCACGTGTTGGGCCCGTCAGAAGAGAAAGTGATAGAGGCGAGGTAAAGGCCAGACATGTTAGGGAAAATCAACGGTGATCCAAGGAAGATCAATGGATGTCCCCAAGTCGCAACGGAAAATTTCTCGATGGCTAAAAGTCACGACTTGGCAACCAAGCGGTGGGGCTTCATAGAAAGGAAGAGTGGTTTGGAGGAACTAAAGAACAAGAAGGTTCAAAGAAGATCTATGGTTGTCGCTATACCATGATGGAAACTACATTCGAACTTTAAAGGCCATGACTTCACGACTGAAGGAAAAATTATTAGAGAGAAGGCCTCCTAATTTGTTGGCGCCAAAGAAATTGAAATATTCAAAAGAAACAATGGCAGAGATGTGCAACTCCCATCAGATATTGCTTCAAGATGAAAGTGGGTTGGTGAGAGGTACTCAAGGCAATGTATAGAAAGCATAATGGTGTGCGGCTGTGTGTTTTCTTAAGATAAGAATTCATCAATACTCTAGTACGAGATGATCCACCGGCATTATGAAGCTATCAGTTGTTGCATACATTTTTGGGTAAGAGGAGCCTGCCCTTTTGGCCATTTTCCAAGCAAATGCCCAGTGAATTAATGAGGCACGCATCCTAGAAGGAACATTAGATCTCTCCCTCAACTACAATGGAACTTTTGCATTAAATGACTGTTAGGGTAATATTTTTCTTCTATGTGGTCCGAAGCTTGTTGCATCCTATTTTTTTATAAAAGGATACCAAGGCTACCTAGAGAAGGGGACACAATTTTGTAGCTAAACTCTGGAAAAATTAATGCAGGCCTTTGTCTTAGCAATTTCTGAGTCAAATATGAAGTACCTGTAACCTTCTGATAGAGGAATGAAATATATAGTCTAGAGAATTTAAACTCAGACTTATATTGTCTCTGTATCATTGAACTGGTATTTATTCCATTTAAGTAATCAAGGATCGCTTATTTTGAATGATTTGCTAGGCATCTAATGATGTTGTTTTTAGTCTTTTTCTCAAGGAGGAAAATATAAATATACTTGAAACAAAATCATTGATATCAATTTTTTTGGTGTGGATTGGATAATGAAGTCTAGTGCATATTGGGACTCTATATATGTCAAACATATTTAGGGTTAATAGATCAAGAATTTGTGATGTGTGTATTAGTTTCTCTTGTCAGATTGCACTCTATTATAGATGACTTTGTTTCCCAGATAAGGTATTGGTTTATCTATTGAGTCTTTGGGTGCATTTTGTGATCCTATTCAAAAGACATAATCAACTTTCCATTTATGTTTTAGTTGTATTGGTCAGTAGGGAAAATTTACAAGAATTTACACTGGTTTCATGCAAAACATTTAATATTAATAGGAGAAAATAGTCTTAAAGGGTTCACCTACCCAAGCTTTTATAAGCTTAAAGTGTAGGAGGTTTCCTAAGTCTGGAGCCTCATATTATTGTCTTTATTTCAAACTTTTGTTGTTCTCTTCTATTGTAGCACAGAGGCAGTAGTTTTCACTTTTCAAGAGAAGGAACAAAAGTTTTCAAAATGGAGAACAATAGAAACTTCTACTACCAAAGGAATATCAACAGAAGAAGACGTCATTTCAAAAAATTTAGGGTTCAAATGCTTTTATAAATACCTCTTTCTTATGTCAGCTGCACAAGAACTCCTTGTCAGATCACCTCAAGACTTTTGATCACCTAGGAAACTAGTTCACCTCACTCTACAGCTTCAACTCTTTGTTTGTAATGTGAGAAATGATTCATATTTTATGCTTTTTAACTTCACAAACCCTAACTTTAAGTTGAAATAAATGTCACTGTAAATTTCAACCAAATGACCTATTTAGCATAATCCATTCTACCAGATTCCAAGATCGGCAAGAAGAATTATGGATAATCATCTCCAAGCATCTGCAATCAACCTTGATTGATCACATATCTCTCCAAGGGGTTTTTCAAGATTTAGCATGAAGATGCCACCCCCTAAGGCCAAAAGCCTTAGTTACCGGATGAAGATCATGCACCAGATTCAGGTGCAAGTCCATTATTTGCCTTGGGTTTGTCTTTTCTAACCCACATCTTCTCATGTTTGTCGTTGATTTCTTCTAGCTTTGCCTTGCTTTTCTCGTCTAATTTACCTTTGTTTATCACAACATTATTCTTTCTTTTTTAATACTTTGCAATGTGACCGGTTTTGTTGCATGCATGCCAAACAACATTTTTCTGCATAGGTCTGAAATTCATCTAATTTGGTATCATCCCACAAACATAACATCTCTTATTCTAAAAATTATTCATGACTACTTTGCACATGTTTGACTTGTGACCAAAATTATTGCATATGAAACACTAACCTGTAAAGGTAGGACCATTGTTCATATTATTCATCTGATTATTCATCCTAATTCTGCATTGATTTGCCATATGACCAAATTTATTGCAAGTAAAACATCTACCATTGAATTTGTTGGCATTAGACTATCTTACTAGAGGATTCCTGCTCTTCTTACGATTATCCTTTGCATTGCTTTTTCCAGATCCGGAGGATTCACCTTTCTCAAATCTGAGTCCTTGCATGTCTTTTCCATGTCTCTAACTTTCTAGCATCTCATCAAGCCTTGTTGAGCTTGAATTGAATTTATCTTTGTATTCATTTGCAGTAGCAAGTTCATCTCTTAGGGCAACAATCTATCTTTCAAGTTCTTGACCATTATTCCTTGATTGTTACTCAAGCTTCAACTGATCATTCTCATAGGTAAGCTTGAAGCATTCATCTGATCTATTTTTCAATGATTGAGTCAAACTTTCTTCATTCTTCTTCCGGTCTTCAATCTCCTTAGTCAAATTCACCACAATGGATTGCATCTCATTCTTCAATACAACATTTTCTCTAGCAAGCTTGTCACGTTCATCAGCTTTGTCCTGATTTTCCATGATTTGATCTTCTTTCTCCTTCAGCTTGTCCATTAGCTCTTTCCTCTTGTCTCTTGAAGTGTTCACTTATCTTTCAAATTATTAATGAAGTATTCAGTTGCATTCAGGTTTCTGTTTAAGGAACTTATTTCATTTCTTGTTGCATCAAGATCCTCAAGCACCACACAAAGTTGTCTCTAAAAACTGGAGTCCATTGATTCAATCTCTTGAACCTTCCTCAAGCGGTTAGGCTTCTTCAGAGGAATTACGCTTTGATACCAATTGTTGGAATCAAGGAACACTAAGATGGGGGGTGAATCAGTTTTCTACTGGTAAATAAACTTTCAAACTTATTCTCAAACCACCAGAAGCAAATGCAAGAAAGGAAAATGCACAAATACAAGATAACCAACCACAAAACCATAACACCATAATTTTTACATGGAAACTCGGAAAGGGAAAAATAATGGTGGGATTGAAACCCACAATATTCATATATTGTGATCGAGAGTACAAAATATTACATTAGGGGAATGCACTTGCATTCAGGCATACTTCCTAGAACCAAAGGTTCAATTACAATGATAACTACAATAATTGAACTCCAAAATAGCATCAAACAATGCTTGGATGAGTTTCAATTAAGTGCAAAAACTTTGACTGTATCGGCTCTGCAACTTTGCTCTATTCTACTTCTTAATCAGTTATTGGATCAAGAATGTGCACATGAAACTATACCAAAAGTATTTCTTGATCACAAATCGCTCATATCATCATACAAAAAGATCTTCTACATCGGTTATATATATCTGCAACCACAAAATAAACATTCATTAAGTCGGCCAAGCACAATATGAAATGTAGGTCGTAATCGGGTGTCAGCTCAGATGGGATCACCAAAAACACATGTGGATCAACCAAATAGCATCAAAATGATTTCTATATGTCAGCCCTATCATCCCATGTTCGAATCTAACCACCACAATCACCGAAAAGCTTTTGGACCAAAACTGCTCTACTTATCCTGAAATATTGGTTATCTGTTACTGGATCACATTCACTTCCGGATACCAAAATTCATAATTACTGGATAGGATTTCCATGAAGAGTTTCCATCAATGACAACCCTAGACCATTATTCACGCATCAATATCCATCAGATGAGTGTCAATTTCCACCATACATAACCTCACTAAATATTTTAAATTTATAATAATGACATAATGAATCCTTATAAAGGAGACCTAAAAGATAAATAAGTCAACCTTAAGGAAATCGTACGTGAAGATGAGAGGATATCATGAAATGTTTCCTCATCCTAGGACTTGAGACACAAAAAGACATGATCTAAGTAACCCTAAGTCCTAGAGTACTAAATTACTCCAACAACACCTTCTATGGTGTGTGTTGATGCCTGAAATTGCTTTCAATACAACAGGATTGGGAAGTTCGTTAAGTGGGGGACCTATTGTACCTTAATGAATGACCTCCGGGATTTTAGAAGTCAGTTCTTCATTTGTATGAAAGGGAAAAGGGAATAGAAAATTGAAATTTAAGCTAAACTAGTTGATGCACCAAAATTCAAAACTCAACTTCAGAAGGACAATAAACTATACATCAAATGCATAATTCAAAAGCTAAACTACTCTTTATTACCATAGCATTCATTCTAGATTCACTACCAGCATAGTATATTTTGAACACAACCAAAACTGAAATAAAAGAGTTTAAAACATGATTCATTCAGCAGAAATTATATTGAGAATTATAAAAGCTCAAATAGATGCAAAAATATCAATCTTCTTTCCAATTGACATAAAGCATAAAGAGTTTTACAGAGACACTGAAACTTGGCACAATCTGAAGTATCAAAACACATAAATAAAATAAAGTCTCAATAACATCAAAATCTGCTCTGAGTTGTGAACCCCCTCAAATGACCACAAAATCCTAATTTAAAGCCCTCTTGAATGTGGACCCAAATCCCTGATCATGTGACTTGTGCCACTTTCTATCTTGGCTTTTTTTTGTGACATGTCATGATGGCTTTATAACCGCTTCAACCATTGAATGTCTTCTTAACCGATTTCTATCTTCAAAATTAATCTCTATTGTTCGTGGTCATCTCCCATTTCTTGCATTCTTTGGTGCCTTTCTTCAAAATGTTCTTCACTACCACATGGCCACCAAATGGTGTATGCTACTCCCCGTTCCTTTCCTTTAACAAAAAGGTTTACAAGCCTAACATGTGGCACTTGCGTGGGGCTTTAGACTCTACCTTTTATTTTTATTAAAGAACGCTTGTGGGCTTGATCCATAGAAACCCCAATTGATAATAAGCGGGCCCACTCTCAAAATGAAACCATAATGCCAATCAAAGACATGTGGCATCAAAATAGGGCCCAATGCATTCAAGAAGAAAAAATCTCCTCAAAACCTTGCATGTTTGACATGTGGTGATATAGGAGAAATGATATGAGTATAACAAAAGGGACCCGATAAAATAAAGGAAGGACCCACATAAAATAAGGAGCTTATGCATAATTTTTTGTGACTCCTCATGTGATCTACCTACACATTAAGAACTCTATAATTCCGGTTTCGCAGACAGCTCCCGAACCCATAGATAAATTCAAAGTTGAGAAAGAGCCTTTTGCGAGGGGAGCACTCCTCTACTAACAGATGTTCTTGAGCACACAAAAATGCAAAGGCCTGATCCAAGTGAAATATTTCCCTCAAGGGAAGATTGCCCAACAATCCAAATGCTTTATCTAGAGAATTTTAGCTATGCTAAAGGATGAACAACATTTTCAATATTCACAAAATTAGATACATCTCCCAGAGTTTGAAGATTCACTTGATCTTGTTGAATTTTCTCTAAGATCTACATCATCTATTCTTTTGTTGTCATTGACCCATCTGCAAAAAATGAAGATGGTCTAGACCAATCTGCACAAAATATTCAAATTGTCTTTTGAGCTAGGAGGTGGTGGTTGCTAATACACCCAGACAATCTCTAGTGTGAATGACCTCCCTATTATAATTTATGAATGCATAAGCTCTCTGAGCTACAATTCTACAGTCTGCCACACCTGCTATAGAAAGAATATCATTGAACATGATGTATAATTTCTCAAGAAATGATTTGAGCTTAGGTACACTGGATGCAATATCTTGCAGGGTTTATTTGACAGTAGCTTCTACCTTTGAACTCAAACATTGTGCGTCAACTACAAACTTCAAAGCTAGCGAGAGAGAAGTAACGACAGCTTTAATTTTTTCCCAATATGAGAAGTGTGATTGTTGGACAATGGGAATTAGATCATTTCTAGAAGCATCTATAGTGTTTGATGTCGAGAGCATGTTAATTTGAGCATCCTTTGATCCCACCTCAATGATTAGGCTCTCGACCCTTCCTTCTAGATTTAGCTTTTGTTGTTGTTGCTCATAAATTTTCCTCTGAAGGACCTTCTCTATCGCTACCTTGGCTTCCTACTCCTTTTCAAATTCTACCTAAGCCCCATGAAGCTCCCTATCAAATTGAGATTGTGTTAGAATATTTAATCTTTACTTGGCTTAGGTTTATTTGTATTTAGTTTAGGATATTCCTTTGGAATTCCTACATGTAATTTATCCTCTAGTACATGTGTGAGGATAAGTCATTTCTTTTATTTTCCTCTATTAAGGAATATTAGATTTCCTCCATAAGAGGATGTGGACACATGGCACACACATTTTATGAATGGTGGCATTCATAGATTTGGGAGTTACTTTGTAACTCCTCTCATTTCTTCTGAATGACAATATTGTAAAGAGATTCTTGCTCCCTCTCTCTCTCATTTTAGGCATTGCCTCATTCATAATAACACAAGGGGTTTTTCTTTGCTTTTCCCCTTTCAAAAGTTCTTGTGCCTCCTTCTTCACATTGGGGTGATTGCTCCAAGGTTTCTGTATTTCTCTTCGTAACATTTTCGTCATCAATAAACTTACTTGGATTTTGTTTTTCTTTCCTTGCCCTTGTATTTCCTTTCATGGTATCAGAGCAGGTTTCTAATCCTTGTTTTAAGTTGATATTGATGAAGGTTACCATTCTGTGGAGTTCACCTTCTTGGAGGCATTCTTGAGAGGAGAAGAAGTTGTTTCTCTAATATTTTCTACTCTGTAGGTTTCTTATTTCAGATTTTTTTAAAAAAATTCAAACTTGTTAACAAGTTTGCCTACAGGTTTAATCTTCTATTCTAGTTTTTTTAATTAAAAAAAAAAATACTTTGGAAGGCTTGCCGCCAAACTTCCTTCTTTCTGGTTTAAAGTTGTGGCTTTGGAAGGCTTGTCGCCAAAGTTTTTGGTTTTTTATTGTGAATAGTTTGGAAGCTTTACCTCCTTAATCTGTTTGGTCGGCTTGCCGACAAAACTGATTTATTATTAAATTGCATTCTCTGATTTGTTTGCAGGTTCTAACATTGTATTTCACTTGCAAGTTATTATTGGTTTATATATTTTCTAACTATTTCAGTTTGCAGATAAAAGAACTATTTTAGCTTCTCTCTGCTTTAATCACTTTGTTTTCAATATTCCACTTGTTGCAGGGTTATGATAGAAAAAAAAATTCATATTTTTACTTCATTTAATCTCCGCATAGCATCACCTTTATATTTACATTAAATTTCAAAATCTGATCTATTTGTGTAACATATTTAAAATTTTAATCTCCATATCTTCAACCTCTATGTTTATCTCTTCGTGTTGATAGCACTTTAACCTTTGCTCACTTTTGTATCTGCCCCTTTGTATCATGTAATACCTTCACTCTAAGTGCAATGTTTGTGTTTTCTATCTTCTGCAAGCAAATACTTCACATATAACCGCACCCTATCACATTACACCTCTGCAATTCCATCTGTCTTGTAACACCTGTCACATTTCACCTCTGCAATTACATATGTCTTGTAACGCCTCTGCATTTCATTTCATCTCTGTGACTTGTTTCTGCATTTTATTCCCTGTCATTTTGTTTGATTTATAATCAACTTTCCTTTTGCATACGTTTCTTCTCATACGTTTTAATAATTCTATTCTCACTAAAATCTTCTTTAATTCAAAAACTTATCTTCATTCAATACACGTATGAAATTCTCTTCTCACTAAACCTTTACTTTAGCTCATGTAAACGTTAAGTTTTTGTTTTTTTGAAGTTTCTTTAAAGTCTTTCTTAGAAATTTATAAAAAAAAGTTTTGTTTAAATTAGTTTTTTTATGGTTAGAGATTTTTAAACTTTAAATTAAAGTTAAAGTTTTTTACTAAAAGTTTAAAATATAAAAAGTTTTATTTTGTTATTATACAAATTTATTTTATTTTTTCATATAAAGCTTATTTAAATAAAACTAAAGTTTTTTTTTAACAAATAAAATAAAAATTGTTATTAAGATTTGAATATAACATTTTTTTTATAAATATTATTCTTTCAAAAAAATTGTTATTTTTTTAAAAGATTATTAAAATTTTGGTTTGATTTATTTATTTTTAAATGCTAACTATTATTGTTTAAGTTTATTTTGCTATCATGTCTACTTTAATTTCAGAAATTAAACTAAATAGCAGTAATTATCATTCATGGAAATCACATATTTCATTTATTTTTCGTTTCAAACACCTTTTGGATGTTGCAACTGATAAAACCTCTGAGCCTGCTTCAACTGCTCCTCAAGCCGACCAAGATAGATGGAAGGTTCAAAATGAGGAAGCACTTGGTTTAATTGGTATTTCAATGGTTCCTAATTTGTATGTTTTAATTGGAAATTGTACAAAAGCGTATGAAGCTTGGGAAATTTTAAAAACAACTTATGATAGCTCAAATGAATCCCGAAAAATTCAACTTCAAGATCAACTCGAAGATCTTAGGTATACAGGTTTTAAAACCATGGATGAATTCTTATTAAAGTTTGATTCTATTAATAGTCAATTAACTGGTTTAGGAGTTACTCTAGCTAGTTTACGTTTAATTCATCTTATTCTTAAAAAATGTCTTCCTCATCAATTTCAACAATTTAGTACGAATATTCATGCTCAACTTGCTATTCCTAGTTTAGCTACTCAATTAACTTATCATATTTTTCGTAAATTATTACATCAAGAGGAAGCTAAATTAATTCAATTTGGTACTCTTAAAAGTAGTGAACATGCTTTTATGTCTAAAAATCAAAATCATAATAATAATTTTAGATCCAATAATAATAATCATAATCATAATAATAATCACAGGTCTTCTAATTATCAATCTCATTCTAAATCCTATCATAACAATTCTCATAATAATACGTACAATAATCAAAGGAATAATTCTCAAACAAGACCCCATTGCACATATTGTGGGAAAGATGGACATATTACTAATAATTGTTTTAAGAAACAAAATGGTAAAAAGCCCATGAACCAAAATAATCAAAATAATCAAGAACATAAACCTCATTATAAGAGAGGTAATAATAATGGTAATTCATCTCGTCATGCATTTACATGTACTTATAATGTTATTCAACCACTCGAGTGGATTTTTTATTCTGGTGCATCTCAGCATGTTACTTCTCATAAAAAATGTTTTGAATCTTTGCATCCTAATACTTCTAATATTCCTATTCAATTAGCTAATAATCATAGTTGCAAAGTTGAAGCTATTGGTAATGTGAATGTTCCTAATGGGAAATTACATGATGTTCTTTATGTTCCTGAATTAAAATCAAATTTGATTTCAGTTCCTAAACTTTGTCAAGATTATAAGATTAACTTTTATAGGGGCATGTGTTATATCATTGATCCAAAAATTAATCATATTATTGCTACTGCTAAAATGGATAGTGATAACTTATTCAAGTTCTATGAATTTGCTCCTACAAAGTATTCCTTTCTTACTACTGTTGATTTTACTATATGGCATGAAAGACTTGGCCATCTCAATTCTGATTATATTTCATTGATGCAAAAAGAAAATATGGTTGATGGATTGCCTACTATTGTTCCTTCTCAAATTGTTTGCAATGGTTGCATGAGTGGTAAGATGCATAGGGAACCCTTTCCTCATGGTCAATCTTGGAGGGCATATACTAAATTGCATCTAGTTCATAGTGATCTCTTGGGTCCCATGGAGAATCCCTCCATCCAAGCTTCAAGGTATGCTCTTACCTTTGTTGATGACTTTTCAAGGAGAACATGGATATATTTCCTTTATAGTAAGGATCAAGTGCTTGACGTGTTTATTGAATTTCATATGTTTGTAGAAAGGCAATCTGGTTCTAAAATTAAGATTCTCCATACTGACAATAGAAGAGAATATGTCAATACTGCATTTAATGCTTATTTGAAATCTTTTGGAATTAAACATGAGCTTCCCATTCCTTATACACCACAACAAAATGGTGTGGCAGAACATAAGCATAGAACCATTGTTGAAATGGCTAGATGTTTATTGCATGCAAAAAATATGGATTACAAGTTTTGTGTTGAAGCTATAGCTTCTGCAACTTATTTAATTAATAGAACACCTACCAAAGTCTTAAAGGATAAAACTCTCGAAGAAGCTTGGTCTGGTAGAAAGCCCAATTTGTAGAATTTAAGAATTTTTGGTTCAATAGCTTATGTTCACAAGCCTAAGGAGAAAAGAAAAAAAATAGATGCTAAATATTCTCCTTTTATTTTTGTTGGTTATGATGAAAATACTAAAGGTTATAGAGCTTACAATCCTATTACTAACAAGGTAAAAGTTGCAAGAGATGTTTGTATTGCAGAAAAAGGCATTCATGATTGTTCCAAAGTGGAGGATGATGAACTATCTCAAAGCAAAGTTGTGCTTGTGGAGGACTAACCTCCTTCTCTTAACCCTACTCCTAATGCATCTCTTTCTATTCCTTCTAGTGATAGTGATGATGATAATAATAACTCTACTCCTCATGACTCTTCTTCTAGGGATGAATCCATTACTTCTAAAAGAAGACCTAAATGGTTCAAATCTTTAATTCAAGAGAGCGATGAATACATAGCTAGAATGGATAGACTTCAAGCTAGAAGAGTTAATTATTGCAATTATGCTTTAATGACTACTATTATGAATTCTAATGATCCTAAAACTTTTGATCAAGCTAAAAATCAACCACGTTGGCAAAAAGCAATGAAGGAAGAATATGATACTTTAATTTCTAACTACACTTGGGATTTAGTTCCCTTGCCTTATGGTAAAAATATTGTTTCTTGCAAATGGCTTTATAAAACTAAATTGAATGCTAATAATCAAGTTATTAAATTTAAATCTAGATTAGTTGCTAGAGGTTTTTCTCAAATTGAAGGCTTAGATTATACTGAGACTTTTGTTCATGTTGCTAAAATGCCTACAATTAAACTTGTGCTTTCTTTAGCTTCTAGAATGAATTGGCTTATTCACCAAATGGATGTTAAAAGTGCTTTTCTTAATGGTGATTTACATGAGGAAATTTATATGTCTCAACCTCCTGGTTTTATTAAAGAAGGTAATGCACACTTAGTTTGTAAATTAAAGAAATCAATTTATGGATTAAAGCAATCTCCTAGGGAGTGGTATTCAAAGATTAATGCATTCTTTCTTTCTCAAGGCTTTATTAGAAGTAAAAATGATCCTAACTTGTATATTAAACATAATGAAGATGATATAATCATTATTATCTTGTATGTAGATGATTTGATTCTTACTTCAAGTTCCAATACTTTGATTTCTGATATTAAGTTTCAACTTAATCAAAAATTTCAAATGACTGATTTAGGTCTTTTACATTATTTCTTAGGATTGCAAATTTGGCAAACCTCTAAAGGAATTTTCTTATCTCAAAGTAAATATTCTCAAGACCTCATAGATAAGTTTAAAATGAATGATGCTTACCATGTTTCAATTCCTATTGAATTAGGCACTAAGTTAATGCTTGATATGCAAACTCCACTTGTTGATCCTACTTTGTATAGACAATTAGTTGGAATTTTGAATTATTTAACTCTTACTAGGTCAGATATTGCTTATAGTGTTGGTTTGGTTTCAAGATTCATGTCTAAACCTCAAAAAACACACTTTAAAGTTGCTAAAAGAATTTTAAGATATATTAAAGGAACTATTAATGTAGGTTTGTTTTATGATGCAAAATCTGATTTTACTTTAAATGGTTTTACTGATTCCGATCTAGGTGGAGATCCCAATGATGGGAAATCTACTTGTGGTTATTGTTTTTTTGTTGGTTCAGGAGCAATTTCTTGGAATAGTAAAAAGCAACAATCTACCTCTCTTGGATCCACTGAAGTTGAGTACAAAGGATGCATTAATGCTTCCAAAGAAGCCTTGTGGCTTTGAAGACTACTTGAAGATTTGGGTCTACCTCAACACGAACCAACTCTATTGTATTGTGACAACCAAAGTGCCATTGCCTTGGCTAAAAATCCAGTTTTCCATGCAAGGACAAAACACATTGCTCTCCAACACCACTTTATTAGAGAACAAATTGAAGACAAGCAAGTTTCACTCCTCTATTGCAAGGGGGAAGACCAAGTTGCATATATTTTCACCAAGTCACTTTGTAAAGAAAAGTTCCAATTTCATTGTAAAAATCTTAGCTTACAACCCATTGAAGGGTTTGATGTAAACTCCCCAAGTAAAGCTTGAGGGGGGGTTCTTAGAATATTTAATCTTTACTTTGCTTAGGTTTATTTGTATTTAGTTTAGGATATTCCTTTGGAATTCCTACATGTAATTTGTCCTCTAGTACATGTGTGAGGACAAGTCATTTCTTTTATTTTCCTCTATTAAGGAGTATTAGATTTCCTCCATAAGAGGATGTGGATACATGGCACACACATTTTATGAATGGTGGCATTCATAGATTTAGGAGTTACTTTGTAACTCCTCTCCTCATCTCTATTTAAGAGATGTCTCCTCTCTCATTTCTTCTGAATGACAATATTGTAAAGAGCTTCTTGCTCCCTCTCTCTCTCATTTTAGGCATTGCCTCATTCATAATAACACAAGGGGTTTTTCTTTGCTTTTCCCCTTTCAAAAGTTCTTGTGCCTCCTTCTTCACATTTGGGTGATTGCTCCAAGGTTTCTGCATTTCTCTTGGTAACATTTACGTCATCAATAAACTTACTTGGATTTTGTTTTTCTTTCCTTGCCCTTGTATTTCCTTTCAGATTGTTTATAAATCATCTAACTATAACTGAACTTGAGCATCTGAGGAGGTAGAATGCTATTGAAGGACTCAAGAAAATTTGGTCATTCGGTCTCGTAGTTGTTCATCTAATGTTTATTTATCTTTCTTTTCTTTTGCTAGCCATACTTGATGTTTGTTTAATTCAGCCTTGAACAAGTTTTTCTCAGTCATAACACTCTGAAGTTCATTTTGGATGCATGTTGCATTCATGAGTTTAGATTTCAGCAGGGAAATTCCTGATCTTTGATTTCCAATTCCTTGGTTAAATTTTCCCTTTCCTACTGAATATCTCTGAGCTGAACTAGCAATTTATTGAGCTGCTCTGGTAATTTGGCTCTTTCATCTTGACTATGTTGAGATAAAGCTAGAGCCTTTTCTTGCAACTCTTTTGTTAACTGAGCAATATCCTTAGATAACTAAGCAATTTCTAATTCTTGCTTTTTCTTTTGTTCTCAAGGGCTCCATGGTATTTTTCATGTTTTTCAATTCTAAAGGTCTCTTTACTCAAGATGACAATAAACTTTCAAGAAATTTGTTGTCACTATTTTCTACGTTTCTTCAATAAACTACACCTTGTCTTGGGCACAAGCTTGGCTTGGATTAATGCCCACATGTAAATAATATAATCTTTTGGTTGCATCTATCCCTCTGACCTGATCACGTTGGGCATTTTGCAGCAAACATAATTGATCGGTGGTTTTCATCATAGACAATCTCAAAACATGGCTTTGCAGGTATGATAGCATCCTTATCTCTCCACTTCTATGTGCGCTTTGCTCAAGCCATTCTAGTGGCATCTACCTAATTCCTAAAATAAGTCAAAGATGGAATATATTGTGCAACGATAGGATATCTGAGAGGCAAGGAAAAGGGGATTGGAAAATAGAGGAATCAAATTGAGCTTGTCCTGACAAGTTCAGCATTGATGGAAAAAGGAGGGATACTTTACATTATCCCAGCAAACATGGATGGTGGTGTGAGGCTTTGTTGAGGCATTAAGAGTATCAAGATAGATTGTGGGGTTCAAGTGAGTATAGTAGAGATATTTACATCCACAGACAACGGTGAGGAAACTAGGAGGACAAAAGAAGGAATTGTCCTAGGAGTTGTAAAAGATATACCAATGGCAGGGGGTGACATAGGGGTCTAGTTTGTGGTTGCCATGGAAATAGGATCTTGAATAGGCATAGGAGACTACACTACAGGAAAATTATCTACTTGGGAGATAGTAGGGATTGGTATTGGGGATCTAACAAAGATTGAGAAGACAAGAGAGGGGGGCGAAACATACTTGATCTTCCATCGTAGTTGGAGCTAGACTTGAGTCCACCGTTTGTTCTGAAACCACATATTGTGGATCACTTGTCTTCAACCTTTTATCCAGTGTTTACCAATCCTATAAATATATTAAGAAGGTTATATATCTTGGGACTTCCTTTTTGAAGCTATAGTACGTGGCTTGCTAACTATAGGAAACTCTCCCTTGAAACTGGGAGTAACACCAAATTCTACTACGATCTTCTTCCCCTTCACCTCCCGGAGCTCACGAACCAGTTGTTCCTCTTCATATTCTTCAGTATCACTATGTTCATGATTCTAGATGTCATAAAAAGTATCATCTAGAGGATTTTCTTGGAATTAAAGAGTAAGATCCTTTATTTCTTGTCGGAAGGTCCAGAAATCTGCAATTTTATTTTCTCACCAACCATTCTACTCCAGCTTCTTTCTGAGGGTTGCATTGATTTTCTTTGTACATTTTATTTGTTCCATTATATCATAAAAATATATCCACTTAGTGCTTTCAAGTTGGGACATGGTGATATTGGAAGGATCTATGTGAACGTCTGAGGAATCTACCAGCAGATTGCATCACTCTTCCCAAAAGGGACGGGAAATATGAGTGACCTTGGTCTTTCGATCCAACAGATAGTCATTTGAATCATAATGGCATTCATCATGAATGAATAATAAACCAAAATGTGCCTGCTTAATAGTAAAAATATATTTAGCATTATAACTCCACCTTGGGAGAGCGATAGTGCCTAAGGACTTCGGGACATCATACAAAATAGTTTGATGTTTACCTAACCCATACACCTTATCGACTATTAAGAGTTGTCTGAATAATTCTATGGAAAGGACTCTCAATTGGGTAGGTTGGAAGTCGGAAAGGTTGGTCATCAAAACCATGCACTCCTATTAATGAAAAGTTTGCCCCTAGAAACTAGTCACAAGGGATCTTTGATTTGGATATCCATTCCACTTGCCTGGGGGAAAAATTGGTATAGGGCTTTTCACAACTCAAATCCTCTAAAATGGGAGTCAAACAATAGTCACAAAAGGTACAATAGTCATAAGTGGAGGATAAAATGTGAGTTCAAACATATATTGGCTTTCTTCACCTTTGTTCATCTACTACAGACAATTACATATGTCAGCTGAATAAATCTGGGTTTTGATATAAAAACATGTGGGCCAAAAAAGAAAGATACCTGAATTTTCCTTGAGACTCATAATCCCTGAGTTGTCTATGCATTCCTTTTTGTATGATGTCCACAAAATGGAAACAAAAAGAGCCTTTATGCATCCTCAACTTAAATGCTAGGGTCATCTAGAACTCATGAACATGTATGTCTATGTCAAGACCAAACACAAAAGATAACATAGAGAAAACATCCCACACATCTTGATTGAAAGTTTTAATATTCAAAGGAAATTTTGGCAATTCCCTAGCTGTTGTCTGCAACTCATCATTGTAAAATTTGAGACCATCTTTCCTTGAATCCCAATACTCTTACATCTTCCTTTTCTTGAACCTCTCTACACCTACACCTTGAGTTGGGATACATAGCATCTCGTTTTTGCTAGCACATTGATAATTACCCACATCCTTGAATTACTCTGATATCTACATGGAAATTCACAATGCTCACGTGTAACAATTTTGGACAATAATGGACTAACAACACCATGTACTATGGGAGACCACATAACCATAATCAATACCCCAAAGTCTCTAAGTCTTTCTTCTTCATTTTGTCTTGCATTCTTGCACAAGAACCTTCACGAAGAAACTTTGGATTTTCTTGTAATTTTGGGTCATGAACATTATGAGACTCATCATTTATGAGGGTTGTGTTTTTATGAGCCACCTTTAAAGTTGTTTTGGTATGTGGGTATGTCATTTTCTCTGGTATTCTTGCATAGGCATAAGAAATAGACCCAAATACATCTACAATGGTTGTAGTAGTGGAGGGCCCTTCTCCTCCGACTAAAGTTATTTTTGACGCCATGACACTTTCTCACTATAAGTTGTCTAGATAAACTTTGCTTTGATCTTCTCCTACAACAATTAAACCTTGCTTGCAATGCTAAGCCATCCTAAAACACTTAATTTATTTTTCACAAAACTCCTTATACCCCAGGGGTAACCCTAAATTAACCACACAATAAAGTGTCACATCCAAAGCATGTTGATATTTGGGATTTTCTTGTGAAATTAATCCATGACTAATGCAAGAATTCCACCTTACCGTAGTACTTGACTACTTTCTGTTCTTGGAAGGCTGATTTTTGGAAATGAGAGCCACAAGTGGAGAATATGGATTTCATCACAAACCTTTCATTTATTTTTAAAAATCTAAGCTTGATGAAAATCATTTATTACCTAATTTCTTGCAGATTTAAACCTCTACAATAGGACGTGTGGCTCATGTTCGGATGACTTGCATTTTCCAAGGATGCTACCACAAGCTCATGATCTTTTTGCCACCTTGGCTTCGCATGTGACCCCTTAACCTGACTCATATTTTGAGGATTTTATTCTAATAGTATCTTTGTACCACTACCATATGGAATTTTAGGCCTAGCCTATAAATCAATGCATATTTTAATCAAAAAACCAACCAAGGCCAGCTTTCGGGTAAAGTACTTAGTTGATTATCGGCTTTTGCTAGCTTTATTTCTCTATAGGTAAAATGCTACTAGGTACACCCATTAGGTTGGCTAGCTCCAAGCCACAGTTGGTCATTTTGGTAGGAATTACAAACAATAGGTTAATGTGCATGACCAAACTAAAGCATGTCTTAGGGATAACAATCATCAAGTGGGTTTTGGGTGATGACTTCATCACTGAGGAGGACAAGTATAAAGTAAACATTGAGATTGCTTCCTAATTTGTGGCCTCTTTACTGGACTTAGGGGAATAGAAGGGTAAGATAATCTTGCTAACTAGGGAAGTGTGCCCAAAGCACTTGCTTGGTGGCTTGGAGGAGATTGTTCATTCCTCGGTTATAGGTCTTGTAACTCCTACGGTCATGGACCTGAGGCTCTACAATGAACTTTGAGAGGTGTTTCCTTGGCTCTCATTTCTTGGAGGTTTCCACACCACCAACATAGAGAAACATCAAGAGAAATTTTCTAGTGCTGTCCATTTTAAGATGCAGTTCATGGGCATAGAGCCTATCTTTGGCTTAGACTGGTATATGGATTTTCAAAAACTCATCACACCACATGTTCCTACTACCACTCACGTTGAATTTCCATCACTTGTTCCAATTCCTCCTAAAGGCATTGTGCATTCCGCCAGCAAAGACGAAGTAGAAGAAATAGATTAGGCTATTTTTCTTTTGTATTATACCATAACACCTATGCTCACAAGCTTAAGAGCCATTTTGGATTGTAATATATAAATATTACCATACTAATAAATACAAATACTACTCTTTTGGCTTGCATTTTTCTTTGTTGCATCAAATGTGGGGACTTACTTTTACTGCTAATTCAGACTTAAGCACCACAACTATACATGATTCTATACTCAACACACTATTTATGAGGTTAATTAATTCATTGTTCTAATAAAATGGTTTGAGATGAACCCCATTCATTGGGATTCCTAATGGTTCACCCTCTAATGTTTCCAATTCAAATACATTTGATTGTTTACATGGACTAATGTGGTACAATCCCTCCCACAAAGACTCAATTTTTTGGTTGTTTCTTAGCTTGGCAATACATTCATTATACTTTAGCACCAGATCCCCACATTTAAAACCTGGGTTTGAATATTTCTTATCAAACTATCTTTTAAGTTCCCACTATTTGGCATCAATTGCTTCCTATTAGACACAATGCACCACTGAGAGGGGGGTGAATCAGTGGTTCTCAAAATTTTCCCTTTAACTACCTTATGTATGTATATCGGCTATTAGATCTGACTCAATGCAAACTTACCGATTAGTAGGGAGACCAACACAAATTCATTCACACACAAGGAGACATCTCATAACACCAGCATATACGAGGAAAACCCAAGATGGGAAAAACCTCAATGAGAAATGTTGTTGGAGTCTAGTGCTCCAATCTAGCCTCACAATGAATCTTTGATTACAATGTTTAGGGAACCAACCCAAGGAGCACCAACCCTTGATTTTAGGGCACTAATCGAAGGACCACCAACCCTCGATTTAGGGCACCAACCCAAGGAGCTACAACCCCTGCACCAAGCTCTGACATGGTGAATACAAAACATAATCATTTACAACTTAATAACATTGTTACAAATGAATTTTGTAACTCTTCTTCAAAACTCTCTCCTGGATCTTCTATCCAGTTCACTGTCACTTCTCTCTCTCTCACCCTCTCACTACTGCAACCTTATCTCTTGTTGAAACCTTATCAATCCAATCTTTTCTCCTTTTCTACCGGTTCTCTCCCTCTATCAATTCTCTCTATTGGTTGTCTCTTCTCTCCACTTCTTTGTTGTTCTCCACTAGTTGTATCTTCTGTCAGTTCCTTGTTTCCTACTCTGCAACTCTTCTCTACCAGTTTGGTCACCACCAGTATACTTCTCTTACAGACTCACTTATAGACTACCAGTTCCTCACCATTATCGGTTGATCCTTTCAACCTGATTCTCACTCGCACACACTCAATCTTTTTTCAGATACTTGATGAGTATTTGACTGATTTTCTCTCACATGTAGCAGCAAAACTCTCTCCTTCATCAGCACACACCATCAATTTTGGCTTGCCTATTTATCAACTTGTTTTCTCGCTAAAAGCCAATTCAAACTTCAAGTGGTTAGGGTTTCTTTTGTTGATCATGAGGCACATCAAGTCTAATCAGATCTCATTCAATCTGAGCTCCAAGACAACTATCTACACATCACCGCCATTAACGTGCCTTCCAATACACATTTGCTATGTTTAGCAACCATGGATAGTTAGTTGGCAAGACAAAAGATCAATCACCATTAATGGTTCTACAAATTGCATCACCAATCTCATCCTACACTTGAAAACTCTACATCGATCGATGCATCCCATAGATCACCTATGTTCAACCTTCCTCGAGCCGCACACCTCTGCAACGTCTCTGCAACACATCCCATGATTTTTGGGGTTACAATTAATATCGACCCACTCTGGAACAACCTCATCAGTGCACACTCCATCTACTGATGCATGCATGTCCACCACCTTGACTCCATGTGGCACATTTGTTGACATCCACCTTAGCTTGGACCTCTATGTCGGTTCAGATAGGATCACTAACCAAACACTCAACCAGTCCTTCTTTTTGATTGGTTCACTAACCCTGCCAGTATCTCACACTTTACAGGTTACCCTTAATTTTTGCACCTTGTTGATCTATCAGTGGAACACCTTAATCAGTCATCGGACATGTCTATCCATTGCATGCTCATTCACATCAGATAGGAGCACATCACTTAGCATCTTTGCTTCCTTAGTTCTCATGCTCATCGGTAGCCATCCCGATGACACCATATCATCAACCTTCAACTGGTACCATCTAAAGCATCTGCATACCAATTGCATTCTCTATTTGCAGTTGCTCTACTTTTCCTTCTTCATCATTAGACCGGACATCATCTGAGTCATTTTGTCAAGGTGACAAAACCATCACTCTTCATCTGTTCTAGCAACTCAATCATGCCTTCTTTGTCAATCCAGTGCATATCCCTAATTTTATGCACTTGAGGCATTCCTTTGATTCACCGGTAGATCTAGTGTGATCCTTTAAACACCCGCCTTTACCTCTTCTTCCTTATCTCACAAAAATATGATGCACACTATTCATAATAGGAGATGAGCTCCACTTACTGGTGGGAGTGATTCCTTGTCATTTGCATCCTGCATTGCACTCATGATCTGGTGTGGGTACATTCATTGTCATTCAATTCTTCACATGGTGACTGCATCTCTATCTGGTGGGAGTCCTACTATACTGGATCCACATAGCATACTGGTGACCTGTACATCCTTCTTGTACACTTTTCATAAGCTTGTTGATTGACAACCACTCACTTGGTTGATTTTGCTTCTCCATGTCAACACATCACTTACCAGTTGACATCTTCTCCTTACTAGTGGTAGACTATACTGATAACCTATACATATCATCCATATAAGTCAAACACTAACTTGTGTACTAGTAACTCTAGTGGTAATTCCTCTTAATGACATTCTTCTTCTTTACCAGTGACCTATAACATTGGTTGACATCAGTAACTGCATGTCAACAATACTTCCATATTGGTTGTGCTTCTATACCGGTTGACATCAATGACAAAAATCTACCCCTTTAGCATTGATGTCAACACATGTAGTATCTGACATACTAGAGAATATTTCTCCCCCTTTGACAACAATGGAAAAGGGCACTGTCAGGGTCTCTCATCTCCTTGTCTTTACCGGTTGCATCTCCTCCTTTGATACCATTTGGTACAATTCCTCAAGTTGCAGCACTTGAGATGGAGAACTGCGCAATCAACTAACACTGATTGCTTAGCCATAAAGTGTATATATAGACCAGAAGCCTTTGCATATACAAGTCTGAGACCAATTGAAGGCACATGTGTCAGTGAAGAAAACTTACTAGTCGGTCAGACTGCATCATCTCCCCTTTGATATGCAGAAGTTATTCTGACCCCAATTAGCTGATACCAAGTGTTGAAGTTGACACTGATACTAATTGTATCTTCTTTGATACCAACTGTATGTTCTCCTGTGCAGGTAATGTTGGCATATGTGTAGAGTATGATGACATGATGATATTGTATGTTGTCATTGATGTCAATATGTTGAAGAGTGAACCAGTATATTGAAGTAAGCAACTGGCAAGAGAACCGATATGATGTTGTGAACCGATACATGTGAAAAAGTGAAGTGGTATGTTTGTCCAAGTGAACTGGTATGTTGGAATAAGAACCGGTATATGGAATGTTTTGTATCAAGGTTTCATATGGTATGACTACCAGTTGGTAATCTCAGCTTCAGGGTTTCCAGTTAAAGTGTTCCATGCCTGTGTGATTCAACTGATGACATCATGTGATGCATTAGCATTGTAATGAAGAACAGATTGTGTTGCCACATTAGCCTTGTGTGCGTGAAGGATCTTGCATGAAGGAGATTGATCCTATCTACCTCGGGAATGTACAAAGTCTCTATAAATGGTGGAGAATGCGTGATGGGTTATCAGCCTCCAAGAAGCGGTGAAGAATGAACATTGGAGAATGTCTTGAGATCTGTTCAAGACTGTTGTATTCAATGCAATGTGTTCAATGATTAGGATTGAACCGACTGAATTGCTTAACCAAAAATGTTTAGGTTTTAGGGTTTATGCTACCAACCTATCTATTTCCTATAAGGTAGATATTGTTTTTCATGTTGAGTTTGTTGGCAAATGTTGTGTGTGTATCTAAGAGTAGAGATACGTGATCCTTGCTAGAATAGATAAAAGAACAGATACCTGCAGAGTGTGATTGCAGAAGGAAGGAACTAAAGCAGATCTGAATTATCATTGAGTGTTATTACTAGATCATTGTAATACCTATTGACCTCTAACCACTTCAACAGTTGGAAAATCCCTTAACAGGGTAGCTTTAACTGGCTTGTTGTAAATCCTTTAATAGGGTGACTCAAAATCATTGAGCTCTTAAAATCCTTTAACAAGGTAACCTTTAATAGGGTTTAACCCTTAACCGGGTATTCTAGCCATTCCTTAACTGAGTGATCCCTAGCAGGATCGGTTCCTAACAGAACCTATTATATTAGTCTTTAACCAGACTAGGCTCCTAACAGAGCGAACTTCAAAAGGGTTCAGAGAACATCTAGTGGGTATTCATCCCCACTGTGGTTTTTCCCAGTTGGGTTTCCACGTGAAAAATATGTGTGTCATGTGTGATGCCTTTTCATGTGATGCTTTGTTATTTTTTGTCAAGTGGTAACTCATGTTGAACTAGCAAGTTATTATATTTTTGATGGTAGAGTACTTGTTTATACGTGAGGGTGAAGTGGAAATAAGATGTTAGATTGTGTGGAAATCTAAGAGTTACCAGTTTATGTCTTTCACATTTTTACTGTGTTTAACTGGTAGTAACCTAGTTTACATCGGTGTTATTGCTTGCCAGTAAAGTGCAGTGTTTTCAGTCAAACGGGTTTAAGGAAAAGTGTTTTTGTTTGTACTGATTCACCCCCCCCCCCCTCTCAGTACCGGTTTGGTACTAACTGTTCATCATTGATTCATCAATTGGTATCAGAGCGTCCTCCAGGTCCTCTGTGTTGTAAGCTTAACCACTTGAGGGAAAGATCCTAGTCTAATGATGAAGAGGGAAGGTCCAAAGTTCAATAGAGATAACTTTAAAATATGGAAGGACAGAATGAAGATATACATCAGAAGCATGGGTGCTCAACATTGGAGCTATGTTGAGAATGCTTATGTAATCCCTACCGATACTCTCACTGATGATCAAAAGAGAGAGATTCAAGAGAATGGGCAAGTCATGGAAGCCCTAATCAGCAGTTTATTTGACATTGAGTTTATTGATGTTTAGGATAAAGAGAATCCCAAAGAAGTATGGGATGTGCTTGAGAATATCTATGGTGGTGATGAGCATGTAAAACAAGCTAAGGAAGAAAGCCTTAGGGGAAAGTTTGAAGACATGTGGATGGTTGAAGGAGATACTATTCAACAATATCGAACAAGAATCAACATGGTTGTAGGAGATATCAAGAGTGCAGGTGGTAAAATAGAAGATTCCACCATTGTTAGCAAAGTTTTGAGATCCTTATTACCAGTCTATGCAATAAGGGTTGTTGCTATTCAGGAGTTGAGGTCTGTAAACAAGACAAAGGTATCCCTGGAATCCATCATTGCAAAATTGACTACATATGAGCTAAATAATTATGATGGTAGTATTCAAAAGACTGAATCAGCCTTTAGAGCATCTGCTACACCATCTAGAAAGGGTAAAGAAGCTAGTACCAGTGGTGAACCAAGACAAGGTAGAGAAATGGATGATGAGGAGATCCTGATGGAATTTGAAGCTCTTTTTGCTAAGAGACTTCCTAAGGGAACCGGTAAATACAGAGGTAAGCTCCCTTTGAAATGCTTTTCTTGCAATAGGATAGGACACATTATTGTAAATTGTCCTAATGGTGATAATAAGGACAAACCGAAAAAATTCAAGAAGTTCAAAGGAGGAAACCGGAGAAATTGTTTTGTATCAGTTGATGAAGGTGTCACTAATGAGGAATCAGAAGATAAAGAAAGTGACGACTTTGTGTTTGTAGTAGTTACGGAAGATGTGTCAGACAAGAAGGCTCTTGTCTCCAGCTTTGATAATTGCAATGAGTGGATTATTGACAGTGGATGTTCTCACCATATGACTAGTGACCAGAGTAAGTTTCTATCTCTGGAAGAGTATGATGGTGGTGTGGTTCATTTTGGTAATGATGCGCCATGTATGGTAAAAGGTAGAGGGTCCATCTCTCTGAATGGAAAAAGCAGTGTTGATAATGTGTATTGGGTAGAAGGTCTCAAACACAACCTTTTGAGTGTTGCTCAGCTGAATGATAATGGACTCACTCTGGAATTCAAAAATGGAGTGTGTAAAATCAAAGGAAAGAATGGTGAACTAATGGCCACTGGTATGCAGACCAAAGGTAACCTATTTCAGTTGAATGCATATATCAGTACATGTCTTATGGCTAAGTTTGATGTTAGCTGGATATGGCATAGGAGACTCTGCCATGTAAATTTTGACAACATTGTGAAAGCTACTAAGATCAAGGCAGTTAGAGGATTGCCTGTGCTGTGCAAACCGGAAAATCCTTTGTGCAGAGAGTGTCAATTGGGGAAAATGTCTTCCTCAACCTTCAAAGGTAAATCTTTCACTGCAGACAATTTACTTGATCTTGTGCATACTGATTTGTGTGGTCCCATGAAAATTGGGAGTGTGCAGGGAGATAGGTATTTTATGATTCTTACTGATGATTGTCAAGAATGATGTGGGTCACATTCTTGAAGGACAAGTTTGAAGCCTTTGGAAAGTTCAAAGCCTTCAGAGCACTGGTAGAAAGAGAAAGTGGTAAGAGAATCAAATGCCTTAGAACTGATCAAGGAGGAGAATTCACTTCCAGTGAATTCAACAAATACTGTGAAGAAAATGGCATCAAGTGGCAACTGTCTGCCCCCCAAACTCCATAGCAGAATGGCCTAGCAGAGAGGAACAACCAGATTGTGGTTGCAGCAGCTAGAACTATGTTGATCCAAGGAAAAGTTGTTCACACCATTTGGAGAGAAGCGGTGAGCACTGCAGTCTACACAATGAACCGAGTACTCATCAAAAAGGGTAAGGATAAAAAACCTTATGATTATTAGACTGGTAAGACACCAGTGGTAAGATACTTTAGAGTGTTTGGTAGCAAATGTTATATCAAGAGGAGTGAACATCAGAGCAAGTTTGATGCTAAATGTGATGAGAGAATATTCCTAAGACATTCCACCAAGAGTAAAGCTCTCAAATGTTTCAACAATAGGACTCCAAGAATTGTTGAAAGAATCAATATTAGAGTTGATGAAACCTATGAGAAACCTAAGGAAACTAGCAGTGAGCAAGTAGGAGAAGAACTGGTAGTAACCTTCTGGGAACTGGTTGCAAAACAGCCCAGTACTAGTAATTGTGCTCCTTTACCAATAGATGTTGATGAAGATGAGGATGAAGAAGAAAAGAAAGAGGAATCTATCAAGATCATCCCTAGGTATGTTAAGTTGAATCATGATCTAAAGCAGATCATAGGAGATAAGGATGGAGGAATTCTTACAAGAAGAAAGGTCAGAGAAAACTCTTGTATGATCTCTGAATTTGAGCATAAATCATTTAAAGAGGCACATAAAGATGAAGACTAGATCAAGGCAATGGAAGAGGAACTTGACCAGACAAAAAAGAATGGTACTTGGTCTTTGGTACCCAGACCTGAGCATAAAAATGTCAAAGAGGTATTGAAGACCTTTGGCATGGAAGACAGCAAACCGGTTAGTACACCAATGGTGACCGGCTGTAAATTATCAAAAGAGGATGAGTTGGCATTGGTAAATGAGAAGGAATACCGATCAATGATTGGTAAGTTGTACTATGTAGTACATAGTAGACCAGACATTGCACATGTAGTGGGCATTACTGTATAGTTCCAGAAAAGCCCAAGAGAATTCCACTTGGTAGCAGTCAAGCGGATTCTGAGATATCTGAAGGTAACTATTGACTATGGATTATGGTATTCATACAATAATGATTTCAAATTGAAAGTATTTATAGATGTTGATTGGGCTGGTAATGTGGATGACCAGAAGAGTACAACCGGTGGTGCATTCTTTCTTGGTGGTAGACTAGTCTCATGGATGAGTAAAAAGCATAGTTGTATATCTCAGTCTATAGTAGAAGTGGAGTATGTTGCAGCTTTTATGAATTGCACTCAGACAATTTGGATGAAGCATGTATTAAGTATATCTTGTGACAATACAAGTGCAATTAACATCTCCAAGAATCTGGTTTTACATTCTAGAACCAAGCACTTTGAGCTCAAATATCATTTCTTGAGAGAAAAGGTTCAGAACAAAGAGGTTGTATTGGAACATGTTTCCAGTAAGGAGCAGTTAGCAGACATATTCACCAAGCCTCTACCGAAGGCTACATTTACCTATCTAAGAGGTGAATTAGGGGTGTTGCCCCTTCAAGAGGTAAACTAAAGTTGTGTACTCCACATCAGTCAGGTCTTACATTGATATATCTTTTTTAGGATTGGTGTGTTGAAGGATGATACTCCTTAGGGGGAGCAGCATAATGGAACATAGATGTCTATGCCTCCACTTTGGCATTATTGTCAAAGGGGGAGAAGATATGAAGCGGGGAAGATATCTACAGTATTGGGGGAGAAGATGTGAAGTGGAGAGATATCTTTGTATATTGCCATCAATGCCAAAGGGGGAGATTGTTGGCATATGTGCAGAGTATGATGACATGATGCTATTGTATGTTGTCATTGATGTCAATATGCTGAAGAGTGAACCGGTATGATGTTGTGAACCGGTACATGTGAAAAAGTGAAGCAATATGTTTGTCCAAGTGAACCAGTATGTTGGAATGTGAACCGGTATATGGAATGTTTTGTATCAAAGTTTCATATGGTATGACTACCAGTTGGTAGTCTCAACTTCAGGATTTCTAGTTGAAGTGTTCCATGCCTGTGTGATTTAATTAATGACATCGTGTGATGTGTTAGCATTGTAATGAAGAATAGATTGTGTTGCCACATCAGCCTTGTGCACGTGAAGGATCTTGCATGAAGGAAATTGATCCTATCTACCTCAGGAATGTGCAAAGTCTCTGTAAATGGTGGAGAACGTGTGATGGGATATCAGCCTCCAAGAAGTGGTGAAGAACGAACATTGGAGAACATCTTGAGTTCTGTTCAAGACGGTTGTATTCAATGCAATGTGTTCAACAGTTAGGATTGAACCGACTGAATTGCTTAACCTAAAATTTTTAGGGTTTAGGGTTTATGTTACTGACCTATCTCTTTCCTATAAGGTCGATGTTGTTTTTCATGTTGAGGTTGTTGTAAAATGTTGTGTGTGTATCTAAGAGTAGAGATACATGATCCTTGCCAGACCAAATAAAAGAACAGATACCTGCAGAGTGTGATTGCAGAAGGAAGGAACTCAAGCAGATCTGCATTGGCATTGAGTGTTGTTACCAGATCATTGTAATAATGTTGACTTCTAACCACTTCAATAGTTGGAAATTCCCTTAACAGGGTAGCTTTAATTGGCTTGTTGTGAATCCTTTAATAGGGTGACTCAATATCATTGAGTTCTTAAAATCCTCTAACATGGTACCCTTTAACAGGGTTTAACCCTTAACTAGGTATTCTAGCCATTCCTTAACCAGGTGATCCCTAGCAAGATCAGTTCCTAACAGAACCTATTGTATTAGTCTTTAACTAGACTAGGCTCCTAACACAGCAGACTTCAAAAGGGTTCAAAGAACAGCTTGTGGGTATTCATCCCCACCGTGGTTTTTCCCAGTTGGGTTTCCACGTGAAAAATATGTGTGTCATGTGTGATGTCTTTTCATGTGATGCTTTGTTATTTTCTGTCAATGTTGAACTAGCAATTTATTATATTGCTGATGGTAGAGTACTTGTTTATGTGTAAGGGTGAAGTGGAAATAAGATGTTAGATTGTGTGGAAAGCTAAGAGGTACCAGTTTATGTCTTTCACATTTTATTGTGTTTAACCGATAGTAATCTGGTTTAGACCGGTGTTATTGCTTGCCAGTAAAGTGCAGTGTTTTCAGTCAAACCAGTTTAAGGGAAAGTGTTTTTGTCTGTACTGATTCACCCCCCCCTCTCATTATTGGTTTGGTACTAACTATTCATCATTAATTCATTAGGTAACTCTCCCTTTTTGCAAACAACTCTTATGGTGATCCAGTTGTAATTTCAATTGAATAGGCATTGAAATATCTCACAACTCTGGACACTTCCAAAGACACCATCACACTGGTATAGCCATAGACAAATGCACACCCTATGTGTCCAGCAAGTCTGATACAAATCAGAAAGCATGGTTGTAAACTCCCTCTAAGTCATACATCTTAGGTCCATACTGTCAGTCAGGTCAAAAACCGGAGTTCTAATTAACTCCATATACTAGTTGAGTTGTGCATATGTGATCATTTGATGATCTTTCAGCTCCATTATATCTACTATAGCAAATAATATGATCCTAGATGTACACAATGCCATACAATGCCATCATCAAGTCATAAATCAAACCGGTTAGCCCCAAACATATGCATGCATGGATGATCAATAGTTAGGCCAACATATGTCATTTAGGTCTTCATCAACACCACCTAATACATAACCTCCCATTCCATGTTACCGGGGCTAATGCAATTATCTCCAACCTCATTGTCTTACATAACCTACATGTTCATATTAGCATTCAAGCCAGTAACATCATACACATGTCGGTTTCCTATACCAGTCCATCATTACTACCGGAGCACCTTCCTCTAACTCCTGACATTTTGTATCACTATGTATCTTATTTCAATTGTTACTCTCCATCCATTAACACATGTAGTAGTGATCCAACTCTGATCTGTAGGTGTGTAGCCAAGGAAGCCACTACACACACTTATCTTCTCATTTCCATTCGTCATACCAGCAGCATCTTGTTCTTCCATGTGTTAGGTCTCGGAGACAACTGAGAGGGGGGGGTGAATCAATTGTCAAATAAATTCAAACCAAAAACAGTTTAACCAACTTAATGCTTAATACCGGTAAACCAATCTATTATATCGGTAGATAGTTTTATCAGTTAATTGCAATACCGGTAGTGATTAATGCATGAAACAGAAAGACAAAGTCATCCACAACACATAACACCAATATTTGTACGTGGAAACCCTGTAAGGGGAAAAACCATGGTGGGAAACCTTCCCCACAATCAGATGATACTACTGCATATAGTAAGTGTATACAAATGGGGTCTGCACATGCAGAAAGGCCAAGCACCTAGAGCTCACTGTTCAAACACAAAATAGGAGTCACATTGACTACAATTGGATGGTTAAATCCAATAAGGATGTATTGCTCAAATTACCATCTTTCTATGTTGGATTCAGTACCGGTGTAGTTCTGATTGTCTTTACAAAAACCTCCTTCAACCTTCAAATGATGTCTACATGTATAGCTCTGCTTATTCTCGCATATATCTTCACACAATTCTTTTTCGCATTCCACATTCGATCTTACAAATAAGATCTTACATTTATACCATAACCTAAGAGCAATTTTAGTAGGTCGGCTCTAAAGGATATTACAATAAAATCAATTTACAATTAAAACAATATCCGATGCAATAACCGATACAACATGTCAGCTTGATGCATTTAAAACAATAATAAAACATCTCCATAGTGTGTCGTGTTGATCTGAGAAGATAAACCTATCGGTGTATAACCTGGACCTATTTGTCGGTAACAGCAAATATGCAAATACGAATATGCCAATAAACAAATCTTCAAGATGAAGTGTCCAAATGATGTTTTTCATATCACCAAGTGTTTTTCATGCCATTCCAAGTGTCTGTGAACATTATATCCTGCTGGTGTACCAGATACCGGTGATTGTGCATAAGTCATTTGCTTTGCCGGTGAATGTTGCTAATTCTCCAAAGTGCCAGAGTTGATAAGTGTTAGTAGGTGTTGACATCAATGACAAAACCATACCAAAATACCAACACCATGTGCCCTTCTTCGCTGAGGGGGTGAATGATTAGTTCAGTATACTACTCCCCTAAGGTCCTACACCTCCTTTAAGCCTTAGCAAATCTCACATGTGCATTGAATGCACATTTTCATTCCATGGTCTTCTTCCTCCACACCTACTTGGTCTTATTCTTCTTCCCATTTTTAGTCATGGGAGCAGGTCTTACCTTCTTCTATGGATGGGTCCTTTCATTTCTAGACTCAGCAGAATTAGTGCTTTGGTAGCACACAACATCCATCCCAACTTCATGATTGGGGAATCTCTTAACATGGCAGTTTGACCATCTTCTATTGGCATAACTGATGGTGTTGGCACAACCGATTCATCAGTTAGTATTGTCATTGATGACCAACACTTATCGGTGAACAAGGCCAAGCTCATAGGCAAGAAGATGTGGTAAATCTCAATGGTTTACTCATGGCTGCAAACAGTATGGAAGGTTTAGTGCTTCCCTAATATTCATCATTGACACACTTGAGCAGTGTGTTGGTAGAAGACTAATCGATTGAAGGATAAATAGAGTAGCCAACCGGTCAGTCAAGCACCTGATAGGTGTTGAGATCAGTTTCTTTAAACTTGCAAATGAAATGATGATGCAGTTGCAAGAGGTGACTCAGATTGTAGTTTAGTAGTCTAATGCATGACCGCAACACTATAGATAGACAGTTGATCAGTAACCGGTGACAAAAGGTGAAGAGTTACACCTGTGAATCGGTGATACAGATTGAAGGATGATATCCACCAGGAATCTCGGAGTAGTGATTGGTATGCTAGATGCGATGACCAAAGGTGAGTTAGTCATGGCAAGATATCATCAAATAAATGGATAGAGAAGTCTATTGTAGTTAGCAATCAGTTAAGGTGAGATTTGTGCACATTTTCTGGTTCGCATTAAAAGATAGAACACGACCTAGAGGTTGGTGAAACTATGAGTTGCAGAGGCAGTTAAGGATGAGTTTTTGGTGAAACAGATGGAGAACACGCAATGAGAGTGCGGAAAGATTTAGAAATTTTTGAATTTCAAATCTACTAAGTTTTGTATAAAAGATTCTGGCGAAAACTAAAAAGTGTGACTGTAAAAATTGCAGAGTGCAAATCCTGTGTGAGGCGATCCAACATGCAGAGTGAAGAGTGAGGAAGTGCTAAGTAATTTAGCAGATCAGAGTGTGTGTGAAGTAGACTGGCAGGTGCAGAGCCGAGGGTATGAGAAGAGGACCGATAGAGTGCAGAGCCAAGGTTATGAGCAGAGAACCAGTGTAGTGCAGAGTAAACACAACTAGTGTAGATAGAGTATGTGATTCATTGTGATCTGATCAAGCTATCAGTAGCTATTCCAGCAAATCAACTTCATGTTGCTTTCTAATCTTTGCAACTTAAAATCCCTTAACCAGGTGGACTTTAATAGGTCCCTTTGCAAAATCCCTTAACAGAGTGGCTGTTGGTATTTTGGTATGGTTTTGTCGTTGATGTCAACACCTACTAAAACACTAGCACTTTGGAGATCCAGCAACATCCATCGACAAGCAAGTAACTATTGCACAGTTACTGGTATCTGGTACACCGGCAAGATATAATGATCACCGGCACTTGGAATGGCATGGAAGACACATGGTTATGTCGAAGACATCGTCTAGACATCTTGTCCTGGAGTTTTGTTCATTGGTATATTCATAATTGCATATTTGTTGTTACCGACAAATAGGTCTAGGGTTACACCGGCAGGTTTATCTTTTCCAGATCAACATGGCATGCTATGGAGATGATTAATTATTGTTGTAAATGCATTAAGCTGACATGTTCGGTTATTGCATTGGATATTATATTGTTTGTAAAATGTTTTTATTGTAATATCTTGTAGAGCTGACCTACTAAAATTGGTCTTAGGTTATGGATATTAAATGTGCATTTTTGAATGGAGATCTTGAAGAGGAAGTATACATTGAACAACCTAATGGATTTTCTTTGATAGATGACAATGATATGGTTTGCAGGTTAAGAAAAGCTCTGTATGGACTAAAACAAGCTCCAAGAGCTTGGTATGCAAGATTGGGGTATCTTTTAAAGATTGGTTTTACCAAAGGAAATGCAAACAGCAATTTATATTATAAAGTAACTAATGATGACATCTTGATTATAGAAGTATTTGTTGATGATATAATCTTTGGAGGAGAAGATGGATTATGTAAGGAATTTTCTATTAAAATGCAGCAAGAATTTGAAATGTCTATGATTGGAGAAATAAAATTATTTTTAGGATTGCAGATTTCACAGACTGATAAAGGTATATTCTTGAGTCAATCCAAATACTTAAAAGAGTTACTAAAGAAATTTGGGATGGAGAACTCTAAACCGGTAAGCACACCTATGACAACAAATGACAAATTATCACAAAGGGATGAATCTACACCTGTTAATCCAACTAGATACAAATCTATGATAGGAGGTTTACTATATTTGACACAAACCAGACCTGATATTATGAATGCAGTATGTATTGTTTCAAGATTTCAAAGTAATCCAAGAGAAAATCATGAATCAGCAGTAAAAAGGATTTTCTGGTACTTACAAGGCACTATAAATATTGGATTATGGTATCCTAGAGATTAAAACTTTGAATTATGTGCATACATAGATGCAAATTGGGCAGGAGATGTGGATGATAGAAAAAGCACCACCAGCGGAGCATTCTTTCTTGGAAACAGATTAGTTTCTTGGTTGAGTAAGAAACAAAGTTGTACATCTTTATCAACAGTAGAATCAGAATATGTTGCAGCAACAACTAATTGTACACAGGTACTATGGCTTAAGCAAATGTGAAAGACATAAAGGTAAAATGCAAGGAACCTATTACTATCTATTGTGATAACACGGCAGCAATTGATATATCTAAGAATCTGGTATTACATTCTAAAACTAAACATGTTTCTATCAAACTGAATTTTCTAAGAGAAAATGTTGAAGCAAAGGAGATAAAACTGGTTTATGTGAATACTAAAGAGCAGATTGCATATATTTTCACTAAACCTTTGCCTAAGGAGACCTTTGAATATCTCAGAGATCAGCTTGGAGTCATACCACCACCAGTAGAGACTTAGATAGTTGATGATTGTCATCAACCAACAAAATTAACAGAGAAATCTTGTATTCCGGTCTTTGATGAGGAAGCTACTTCTCAGGGGGAGTAGTTGCTATACTGAATTGATTGGTATTTTGTATATGAACTTGGTTTTATTGTAACTTTGGCATTTGATGTCAAAGGGGGAGAGATATCTATGGAAAAACACATTATCTTTATTATCTTTTGGGGAGAGATTGTTATGGAAAAACTTTGGAAAACACATGTTGCTCCCAGGGGGAGAGATTGTTGTTTAGAGAGATTGTTGCTACTCTGTATTTGTATTTTGATTTCTGGTTATAATCTTTTTGGAGATTGTTTGTTTTTGGTACTTGGCATTTTTGTTTTGGCACTTTGATGGTTTTTCCATCTTGTGTTGCCATCAATGCCAAAGGGGGAGATTGTTGGTATTTTGGTATGGTTTTGTCATTGATGTCAACACCTACTAAAACACTAGCACTTTGGAGATCCAGCAACATTCACCTACAAGCAAGTAACTATTGCATAGTTACTGGTATCTGGTACACCGGCAAGATATAATGTTCACCAGCACTTGGAATGGCATGGAAGACACATGGTTATGTCGAAGACATCATCTAGACATCTTGTCCTGGAGTTTTGTTCATTGGTATAGTCATAGTTGCATATCTGTTGTTACCAGCAAATAGGTCTAGGGTTATATTGGCAGGTTTATCTTTTCCAGATCAACATGGCACGCTATGGAGATGATTAATTATTGTTGTAAATAATTAAGCTGACATGTTCAATCAGTTATTGCATCAGATATTATATTGTTTGTAAAATATTTTTATTGTAATATCTTGTAGAGCCAACCTACTAAAATCGGTCTTAGGTTATGGTATAAATGTAAGATCTTATTTGTAAGATCAAATGTGGAATGCGAAAAAGGATTGTGTGAAGGTATATGTGAGATTAAGCAGAGCTATACACATAGACATCATTTGAAGATTGAAGGAGGGTTTTTGTGAAAGCATATCAGCATTACACTAGTACTGAATCCAGCATATGAAGATGCTATTTTGTGCAGTACATTCTTATTGGATTTAACCATCCAACTGTAGTCAGTGTGACTCCCATTTTGTGATTGAGTAGTGAGCTCTAGGTTGTTGGCCCTTTTGCATCTGCAGACCCCATTTATGTACACTTACTATCTGCAGTAGTATCATCTGATTGTGGGTAAGGTTTCCCATCGTGGTTTTTCCCCTTACAGGGTTTCCATGTACAAATATTGGTGTTATGTGTTGTGGATGACTTTGTGTTTTACTTTCATGCATTAATCTTTACCGGTATAGCAATTAACTGTTATAACTGTCTACCGGCATATTGAACTGGTTTCCCGGTATTAAGCATTAAGTTGGTTAAATTGTTTTTGGTTTAAATTTATTTGACAACTGATTCACCCCCCCCCCTCTCAGTTGTCTCCGGGACCTAACAGCAACATCTTAAATGATGATCCTAAGTCCTTTAACAAGGCTACCTCTAATAGGGTAAAGGTTCTAACAAGCCTTAAAGAAAATCCCTTAACCGGGTTGCACCTAATAGTGTCTTTGTAATCTTCTAATAGAGATGGCTACTCACCGAGCGTACTCTAGAAGAGTGCAAATTTTGTGAGTTTCCACTCACACCATGGTTTTCTCCCATTTGGGTTTCCACGAGATAAAACTTGGTGTTCTTGTGTGAATGGTCATGTGTGTGCATGTAGTTTGTTAATGCTGCTTATTCTGATAAGTATTAAGTTTGAATAGAAAACTTGATTAAGGTTAAATATGATATAACTGGTAAAGTGTTGATTCACCCCTCCCCTCTCAACACTGGTTGGGACTAACAATTGGTATCAGAGCTTTGGTCCTTAGATTCAGAAGAGCTTAATAGCTTAAGGAAAGATCCAAGATTATGCGAAAGGAGGGCCCTAAGTTCTCTAAGGAGAATTACACTTTATGGTGTGGCAGAATGAAGCTCTACCTAATAACCCTAGGAGATCAATACTAGAATCATGTAATCATAGAGTACAATGAACCTATGAGGGTTCTCAGTGCAGATTAGATCAAAGAAAGGAAAGACAATACCACAACTATGGGTCTGATTGCTAGCACTCTCTCTGATAATGAGTATGATGAGGTTCAAGATCTGAAAACATCCTAGGAGATGTGGAATAAGTTGAAGACTGTTTATGGAGGATATCCTCATTTACAAAAGGCTAAGTTGGACATCTTAAGAGGCAAATTTGATGAGATGAGGATGAAAGAGGGAGAAAATATAGACCAGTACAGCAAAAGAATAAAGGATGTAGTAAATTCCATCAGAAGTGCTGGAGGAAAGCTTGAACAAGATGATGTGGGAAAAATATTGAGAACCTTGCTACCACAATATTCCATAAGGGTTTCTACAATTCAAGAACTCAGATCCTTGGGAACAGTTAGTGTTTCACTTGACTCGCTAATTGATAAGTTGATTGCCTTTGAACTGAGCAACTATGATAATAGTGTACCAAAGATTGATTCTTCCTTCAAAGCTTCCATGATACCTGCACCAACAAGGAGAAGAAAAGAAACTAGAAATAGTTCTACTACAAGAACTGGTCATTCTCATGAATATGACAATGTATTATCTGAAGAACAGGAACAAGATGAGATTGAAGCTCTATTGCAAGAAGGCTACTAAGAGGAAAAGGAAAGTATAAAGGTAAACTTCCCTTGAAGTGTTTCTCTTGCAATAGAATAGGTCATATTGCATCTAGATGTCTTAACAATGATAGGAAGGATAATTTTAGAAGCTACAAAGACAAGGGCAAGGAGTTGCTGATGCAAAATCAGAAGGATCTGATGGAGATGGAATTGCATTTGTAGTGGTAAAGGAAGATAACATAGAGGAAAGTGATATGGCACTGATCTATAGTTCAAACCACTATGGAGATTGAGTAATTGACAGTGGTTGCACTCACCACATGACCGATGACAGAAACAAATTCCTCAGCATGGAGGACTATAATGGAGGAACGGTGATACTCGGCAATAATGCTCCTTGTGCAGTAAAAGGTAAGGGATCTATAGCCCTGAATGATAAAACAAATTGTGAAGATTTTTATTGGGTATAAGGGCTAAACTATAGTATGTTAAGTGTTGCACAACTTAACAATAAGGGTTACCTGTTAGAATTCAATGAAGGAATATGGAAAATAAATGACAAATCGGGAAGTCTAATTGCTACCAGTAAACAAACTAGAGGAAATATGTTCTTCCTAGACTCCACTGTAGGAATTTGCCTAGTGGCAAAGGTAGAAGATAGTTGGTTGTGGCACAAAATATTGTGTCATGTAAATTTTGATAGTATAGAAAAGGTTAGTAAAATGAAGTCTCTCAGAGGTATGCCTGACATTATGAAATCTGAGAATGCTATGTGTAAAGAATTTCAACTAGGAAAGCTCACTAGATCTAGCTTCAACGCAAATCTTATTCATCTAAGAATGTGCTAGACTTAGTGCATACAGATTTGTGTGGTACTATGAGAACTCAGAGTTTCTATGGGTACAAGTACTTCATGTTGTTTCTAGATGATTTCTCAAGAATGATGTTAGTTGTGTTTTTGAAAGAAAAATCTGAAGCCTTTCACATGTTTAAGGTCTTCAAGGCTCAAGTGGAGAGAGGAACCAGTAAGAGTCTGAAATGTTTAAGATTAGACAGAGGAGGAGAGTTCACCTCTCAAGTGTTTATAAATTACTGTGAACAACATGGGATTATGAGATAGATGTTTGCACCTAGAACACCTCAGCAGAATGGGGTTGCTGAAAGAAGGAACAGAACTCTGATGATACAGAAGGATATTCCACATATCTTCTGGAGATAAGTAGTAAGCATTGTTGTGTATATCTTGAACTGGATACATGTGAAGAAAGGGACAAATAAAACTCCCTATGAATTATGGTGTGGATACTCACCCAATGTGAGTTATTTCAAAGTATTTGGTAGCAGGTGTTGTATCAAGAGGGATGAGTACTCTAGAAAGTTTGATCCCAAGAGTGATGAAGGAACCTTTTTAGGTTACTTCACAAAGAGAAAAGCATATCAGTGTTTGAAAAAAAGGACTGGTAAGATTGTGGAGAGTGTCAATGTCAGAGTAGATGAGTTCTCTGAGAAAAATGAATAGGATAGCAAGAGTGAACCAGAGGATTATAAAGGATTCAAGTACATTATACTGGTTTAACCTGCTAAAGAGAATCTTGTTGTAGCAGCAAATGAGGAAGCATGTGAAGTAGAACCTTCACAACTGGTAGAAGAAGCTCCAAGAAACAAACCAGTACTAGCAAGGTATGTCAGAAATAATCATAATGCTGACAATATCATTGGTGACAATGATGCAGGAGTACTGACTAGAAGAAGAGCAAGAGAGAATACCTGTCTACTCTCCAAAATTGAGCCCAAAGCAATAAGGAGGCTCTAAAAGATGAAGACTGGATCAAATCCATGGAGGAAGAACAGGAGCAGATTGAGAAAAATGAAACTTGGACTCTTGTGCCCAGACCAGAGAACAAAAATGTGATAGGCACCAAATGAGTCTTCAAAAAAAAAATGGATGAAACTGGTCAAGTAGTAAGAAACAAAGCAAGCTTAGTCTGCAAAGGGTATTCTCAGGAAGAAGGTTTGGATTATGGAGAGACCTTTGCATCGGTGGCCAGATTGGAAGGGGTCAAAATCCTACTTGCTTATGATGCTTACAAGAAGTTCAAAGTTTACCAAATGGATGTCAAATCAGCATTCTTGAATGGTGTTTTAGAGGAAGAAGTGTACATAGAGAAAACAGAAGGGTTTATATCAGAAGATGGAAGAGATATGGTATGCAAGATGAAGAAGTCTTTGTATGGGCTAAAACAAGCACAAAGAGCTTGGTATGATAGGTTGCACTCATATCTGTTAAGCATAGGGTTCATGAGAACGAGTGACAATAGCAACTTGTATTTGAACACCGGAGAAGAAGGAAAACATCTAATTGCAGAAATTTTTGTAGATGACATCATCTTTGGGGGAGATGATGAGAAAAGGTTTTGCAGATGAAATGAAGCAAGAATTTGAAATGTCCATGATCGATGAAATAAAATTATTCATAGGTCTACAAGTATCTCAGATAAAGAATGGTATATTCATTAGCCAGACCAAGTACATAAGGGAAATATTGAAGACTTTTGGAATGGATGATTCCAAACTTGTTGGAACTCCAATGGAAATGAGCTATTAGATTGTATGGAAAGCTAAGTGTTACCGGTTTATGTCTTTGACATTCTTACTGTGTTTTACCAGTGTTAGTGCTTGCCAGTCAAAGTGCACTATTTGCAGTTAAACTGGTTCAGGAAAAGTGTTTTTGCCTATACTGATTCACCCCCCCCTTCTCAGTACCAGTTTGGTACTAACTGTTCATCATTTATTCATCAAGGATTGTGTCATGGACAAGCAAGAAATAGAATTGCATATCTCAATCCTAGTTGAGGCAGAGTATGTGGTTGTTGCAATCAACTATACACAGGTAGTATGGATCAAGCAGATACTGGAAGGTATCCAAGAAAAGGTGACTAGACCTATGGTGATTCATTGTGACAACACCAATGCTATCAACAAATCCAAGAATCCGGTGATGCATTCCAAGACAAAGCATATAGCTATCAAATACCACTACCTCAGGTAATAGGTTCAAGACAAGGAATTAAGGTTGGAGTATATACCAACAAAAGAATAGGTGGTAGATATCTTCACCAAGCCACTACCAAAGGACACCTTTGAATATCTCAGAGGTAAGCTAGGGGTAACTCCCTTGCATACTCTAAGGTGAGTAAAGATCGGAACAACATCAATCCGGTATGATTTTCCTGAAAAATATATATATTTGGATTGATAATTATGGACTACTCCTATTAGGGGGAGCAGTTAGTGAATTTTGTGAAATAGAGTGTCTAGACTACACCTTTGGCATTGTTGTCAAAGGGGGAGAGTATTATAGTGTTTGAGTATTGTTGAAGCAGAGGGTTGCTAGAAGTGGTTAGAGGGTGAGATACTCATTACTCACAAATAAAGAAATAAAGGAAGTACATGCAGGAGCAACTGTTAATATAGACTCTAAAGTGTTGCCATCAATACCAAAGGGGGAGATTGTTGGCATAATTGATGGTGTTGGCACAACCGGTTCATCAGTTAGTATTGTTATTAATGACCAACACTTACCAATGAACAAAGCCAAGCTCATAAGCAAGAAGATGTGGTAAATCTCAATGGTTTACTCATGGCTACAAATAGTATGGAAGATTCAGTGCTTCCCTGATATGCATCCTTGACACACTTGAGCAGTGTGTTGGCAAAAGACTAATCGACTGAAGGATAAACAGAGTATCTGACCGGTCTATCAATCACTCAATAGGTGTTGAGATCAGTTTCTTTAAATTGGTAGAAGAAATGATGATGTGGCCACAAGAGGTGACTCAAATTGTAGTTTAGCAGTCTTATGCACAACCACAACACTTTGGATAGACAGGTGATTAGTGATCGGTGACAAAGTTGAAGAGTTACACCGGTGAACCGGTGATACAAGTTGAAGGATGATATCCACCAGGAATCTTAGAGTAGTGACCAGTATGCTGGATGCAATGACCAAACATGAGTCACTCATGGCGAGATATCATCAAATAAATGGATAGTGAAGTCTACTATAGGTAACAATTAGTTAAGGTGAGTTTTGTACGGATTTTCTGGTTCGCATTAAAAAAATAGAACACGACCCAAAGGTTGGTGAAACTATGAGTTGCAGAGGCAATTAAGGATGAGTTATTAGTGAGATAGATGGAGAGCATGCAGTGAGAGTGCAGGAAGATTTAGAAATTTTTGAATTTCAAATATACTAAGTTTTGTATAAAGGTTTATGGCGTAAACTAAAAAATTTGATCATAAAAATTGTGAAGTGCAAATCATGTATGAGGCGATCCAACATGCAGAGTGAAGAGTGAGGAAGTGCTAAGTAATTTAGCAGATTAGAGTGTGTGTGAAGTAGACCGGCAGAGTGCAGAGATGACGGTATGAGCAGAGGACCGGCAGAGTGTAGAGATGAGGGTATGAGAAGAGAACTAGTGTAGTGCAGAGCAGACACAACCGGTATAGACAGAGTATGTGATTCATTGTGATTTGATCAAGCTATCAGTAGCTATTCCATCAAATCAGCTTCATGTTTCTTTCTAACCTTTGAAACTTAAAATCCCTTAACCGGGTGGACTATAATAGGTCCCTTTTTTAAAATCCCTTAACTAGGTGACATCTTAAATGATGGTCCTAAGTCCTTTAACAAGGCTACCTCTAATAGGGTAAAGGTTCTAATGGGCCTTAAAGAAAATCCCTTAACTGGGTGGAACCTAACAGTGTCTTTGTAATCTCCTAACAGAGATGGCTACTCATCGAGCATACTCCAGAAGAGTGCAAATTTTGTGAGTTTCTACTCACACCATGGTTTTCTCCCATTTGGGTTTCCATGAGATAAAACTTTGTGTTCTTGTGTGAATGGTCATGTGTGTGCATGTAGTTTATTAATGTTTCTTATACTGATAAGTATTAAGTTTGAATAGAAAACTTGATTAAGTTTAAATCTGATATAACCAATAAAGGGTTGATTCACCCCTCCCCTCTCAGCACCAGTTGGGACTAACATCTTCTTTTGGTCATGTTGTTGTGACTGGTAACCAAAATTGGTGCACCTCTTGCTCAAGCAAGGACATTTCTCCTTTGACTCCATGCGGGTCTTTGTCTTCCATATGCTTTGTATCCATTTTTAAGTTGAGCATAGTTGCTATACCGGCCTCCATATGACTGCAAGTTCCTCTTCCTACATTCAAAATCTCTATGGCCAATTCCATTGCAGTTATAACAAACATTATTTGCATAACCAGGAAAGGGGATATGCATGTATCTACTCTTGGATATATTTTGCTCATATGCATGATATCTATGAGATCCTAGATTATTCTTTCTAGATCTCTTTCTACAATATTTTTCCCTATGGCCATGGCCATTACATGCAAAGCAATAACCAATAAAGGATGGCATATGACTTAAAAATTTATTCTACCATGCATGAGGAGATCTTACCGGTTTGCCATCTTCATTTCTCCTTCTTTGAGGATGGATCCTGGGTTGTCCATTCTTTGCATAATTTCTTCCATCTGATCTCTTCTTCTCCCACACTTGTTTTGTCTAGTGGGCGGTAGCACTTCCTTGTCTTCTTTGTTGTCTTCTCATGTTCCTGCTTCCAATGAAGCTATCTTCTCCCATGTTCCCTTTTCCTTTGGGATCTAAATTGTTTCTCCTTCTTGCAGCACTGGTCTTCATTCTTTTCTGCAAGTCTTCACTGGGTATGGTTAGGTCAACCTTCTTCTCGGGAACATTTCTAACTGTGAAGGTATGTCCCTTGTTCTCTCCATTTGAGGAGACAAACAGAATTTCATTAAGGGGGACATTCTTGTTGGTGGAGCATTCACCAGCACCACTTCCTAAACCTTCAGTGCCCTTGGCATGCTTTTTATTTTTCAATATCTTGTTCAAGGAATCACTACTGCCATCAAACCGGATTCTTACCTTGAGCTCATCCTGACACTTCTCAAGGTTATTTCAGAGAACCTCCATTTCTCCAAGCAGTTGCTGATATTATTTATCTTTTACCTCTAGCTCAGATGCTAGATCTTTACACCAACACTCCTTGGTGTCTTTTTCTTGAGTCTTCAACTCTGAGATACATTTCTCAGCTTCTTCAAGATAAATTATCAACTAGTTCTGCTCCACAACAGCAACATTCTTGAATAGCTTGTATTCATTTCTTACTCTTTTGTGTTCTTCAAGTGCATTTACAAGCTCTCCTTCAAGATCAACTTCTGCTTCCTCTTCTTCTTCACCTTCACTATCACTGCCAAACACATCTTGTCAATAGCAGTGATCTGCATGATCATTCTTAGATGTGTGTCTCTCATCTTTTGATTCTTGAGCCATGAAGAGGTGGGTTCCTTCTTCATCGATGTTGCGACTACTAAAAAATCTACCTTCATCATTTGCAGATACATGAGATGCATTTCTCATCCTATCATCACAAGATGGTTCTACAGTAGTGGGATCATTCCCATAGAGATTCTTCAGTCTATCCCATAAGCTTTTTGTCGATTTGCATCTGTCCACTTGTGAGGAGACATCATCTATTAACCCACAGAGTATAGCCTTCATTGTAGCTTCATTGCACTGGTTTCTTCTTTCTGCATCTAAATCAGTGAGAGGACAGGCTTTGCTAGGGCAGCCATTAACAATAGACATCCACACATCAAACCCTAGAGAGGATAGGTGGAATTCCATTCTACAACTCCAAATGGAATAGTTTGAATCATCAAAAATTGGAGCAGGGATTGACACTAAACAAACCATGTGTCGTTAAGAAAGAATCTACCTAAGCTGGAGAAAGCTTGTCTAACTGGGAACCTATTCTTTGATACCAATTGTTAGAGACAATGCACCACTAAGAGGGGGGTGAATCAGTGGTTCTCAAACTTTTCTCTTTAACTACCTTATTTGTGTATATCAATTATCAAATCTAAGTCAATGTAGACTTACTGGTTAGTAGGGAGACCAACAAAAATTCATTCACACACAAGGAGACATCTCATAATAGTAGCATATACAAGAAAAACTCAAGATGGGAAAAACCTCGGTGAGAAATGTTGCTGGAGTCTACTGCTCCAATCCAGCCTCACAGTGAATCTTTGATTATAATATTTAGGGCACCAACCCAACTAGCACCAACCCCTAATTTTAGGGCACCAACCCAAGGAGCTACAACCCTTGCACTGAGCTCCAACTCAGTGAATACAAAACATAATTATTTACAAGTTAATAGCCTTGTTACAAATGGATTTTGTAACTCTTCTTCAAAACTCTCTACTAGATCTTCTATCCAGTTCACTGTCAGTTCTCTCTCTCTCACACCCTCTCACTATTGCAACCTTATCTCCTATTGCAACCTTATCGATTCAGCTTTTCTCCTTCTCTACCAGTTCTCTCCCACTGTTAGTTCTCTCTGTTGGTTGTATCTTCTCACACATGACATAGTAACACTTGGTTACTCTCTATCAGATATTGCTTCCTTTAGTTTTTCACCTCTGCATTATATGCTCACTCTATCGGTTTGTTCCTTACACTGGCTTACCCTGCTTCTCCTTACCGGTATAGTCTTCACTCATAAATACTTCAAGCGTTTATCTCTTCAACTCTCAAACAAAAATTTCACATTCTCCTTCACCCTTCAACAGCAACACTATTTGTCTTGGGTCTCCATATTTAAACTGAAGCTTTCCCACCAAAAACCAATTCAAACAGAGGGTGGCTAGGGTTTTCCTTTACCAACCAAATCTGCATCCAATCTAATTCAATCCACCTTGGATCGCATACATGCATTTGAGGAATAAACAATCACATGTTTTCCATCTGTCTAAAGTATGTTTGCCAAAAATAGCAATCCCGACCATGATTTTTGACTTTGAAATCTGTCGACTCAATTATGACCCAATTGTTTCCTTCTCGAGGTCCTCTTGTAATCTAATTTCCTTGATTTGTTCTAGGTGCCAACAACTCCTTGATCTTTCTTTGTCGTTCATTCTTCCTCGAGCCTCATCAATCGGTTATCAACCCATGATTTGTTGTTGTTTCATTAATGTTGACTAACTGCTCCAATAACCATGTCGATAGAAACTTCACCGACCTCTGCAAGCTTACCACCTCACCTCCACATGGCATCACATCATCATACACTCATCTCACTGACACAAGGTCAGTTTAAACTTGAACATTCAACAAACTCATACCGGCACAAGCCCTTACCAGTGAGACCTTGTCCTGCTGCTAACCAGCAGTATACACTACACCGGTAGCACAACTTCACCTCCGGTGCTTTGTGATCTCTTTTTCACTCTGCCTCTTTATCACAAACATTATCACAAGCAAACAGGCAACCTTTATATCGGTTACAACTTGTCATGCCAACACACAACTTCATATCACCTCTTACCGATGATGTTACTGATAGTCTCAATACCTACTTGTCTTCCACCATACTGGTTTACAAGCCTTCATTTTAATCTTCCTTATATCGGTTCAATCTTCTTCATATTGGGTGACATACCTCTACCGATAGCCTACAATACCAGTTGACATCAATGACAACCCAATGTCAACAATCTCCCTCTTTACCATTGATGTCAACATCATTTGTTTCGGTTTCTCTCCCCCTTTGACAACAATGGCAAAGGGAACCTTAGTCTGACACCAATAATCTCTCCCTTGACTACACCCAGTTAGGACACAATCTCCCCCTCTGTCCATTCTTCTTGATTCAAGAGTCATAATATAGTAACAATGGTTGACTCCCCCTTAATCATATATCCTCCTATGCACTTAAGTGTTGCCAGATGGTGGGACAACTCCCATCTTTTGTCTCAAGTACTCAAATGGGCCCAAAGGAAGTGACTTGGTAAATATGTCAGCAATCTGCTCACTAGTGGGAACATATTCAACAATGACCTCCTTGTCAGCTACCTTCTCCCTTAAGAAGTGATACTTGATTGCAATGTGTTTTGTTTTTGAGTGCATTACTAGATTCTTAGAGATGTTGATTTCACTTGAGTTATCACACAAGATTGGAATAGGATCCGGTATCTCCACCTGTATGTCCTTCAATGTCTGCTTCATCCATATCACTTGTGAGCAACATGTAGCAGCAGCAATATATTCAGCCTTAGTAGTGCATAATGACACTGAGTCTTTCTTCTTGTTGTGCCATGATACTAACTGATCTCCTAAGTATAAAGCACCTCCACTTGTACTATTTTGGTCATCAATACTTCCTACCCAATCTGCATGAGTATAAGCCTGCAAAGAGAAGTCTCCTTTTGGATACTACAGACCATAGCTGATAGTTCCTTGCAGATATCTGAAGATTCTTCTAACTGCATTTAGGTGAGACTCTTTAGGAGCAGCTTAGAATCTTTCAACCATGTAAACAGCTTGTACAATATCAGGTCTAGATGTTGTTAAATATAACAGACTACCAATCATAGACCTATACAGTGTTTTCTCAACTTTTGGTGACTCATCTAGTTTGCTCAACTTACAACCGGTAACCATGGGAGTACTTACCAGTTTGTTATCCTCCATTTGAAATTTCTTTAGCATGTATTTTTCATACTTGATTTGGGAGATGAAAATTCCTTTCTCCTATTGTGAGATCTGCAAGCCAAGAAAATAGGACAACTCACCCAGCATGGACATCTCAAATTTTGTCTTCTTCTGATCTGCAAATTATTTGCATATGATATCCTTGTCTCCACCAAAGATAATATCATCCACATATACAACCACTATAATCATGTGATCTCCCTTTACCTTGACATACAAGTCGTTATCTGCATTCACTTTGTGGAATCCTTGCTCCTTCAAGTATTTATCCAACTAGGAATATCATGCTCTAGGAGCCTGCTTCAAACCATACAAATCTTTCTTCAACTGGCATACAAAACTTTCATCATCATGTAAAAGATAACCCTCTGGTTGTTCCATATATACCTCTTCTTCAAGGTTACCATTCAAAAAGGCAGATTTGACATCCATTTGGTAGACTTTGTAACCTTTATAGGAAGAGAAAGCTAAAAACATTCTTATTGCCTCTAACCTAGCAACCAGTGCAAAGGTTTCTTCGAAGTCAATACCTTCCACTTGAGCATACCCTTTTCAAACTAACCTTGCTTTATGCCCGATTATCTTGCCTTCTTCATTCATCTTATTCCGATAGACCCACTTGGTACCTATGACATTCTTGTTTGCCAGTCTAGGAACAAGTTCCCATGTTTGATTCTTCTCAATTTGTGTCAACTTTTCATCCATGGCATCCACCCATTTCTTACTTTTTCTAGCTTCATCAAAAATTTTGGGTTCTAGTTCTATCATGACATATAAATTTACATGCTCATCATTCTAGGCTAGTCTTCTTCTAGTTTGCACACCTTCATTTTTATCTCTTATGATTTGTTCTTCTGCACATACTGATTGGAGTTCTTGCTTGGTGCTTCCTCTACTAGTCCATTTTTAGATTGATCTTCATGCTCATCATCTGAAACATCAATATGGGGTGCTAGTGCATATTCTTTCTTATGTAGGCCTTCATCTATTCTCACATTTATACTATCAACCATTTTTCTCAAATTCTTGTTGTAGCATTTCTAGGCTTTGCTCTTGGTTGAGTGGCCCAACAAGATTCCTTTATCACTTCTGGAATCAAAACATCCTAATCCATCTGCATCTCTCTTGATGAAGCACTTACTTCCAAACACCCTAAAATGATTGAGTGATGGTTTATGGTTGTACCATAACTCATAGGGAGTCATTCTATTGTTCACTCTTAGTTGTGCCTAGTTTAATGTATAGACAATAGTATGAATTACTTCCTTCCAGTATGTATATGGTAAGCTAGCCTCATTCAACATTGTTCTAGCCATTTCTTTTACTGTCATGTTCTTCCTTTCTACCACACCATTTTGTTGTGGTGGTCTTGTTGTTGAATACTATCTCTGGATTCCATGTTTCTCACAGTAATCAATAAACTCATTTGAAGAATATTCTCCACCTCAGTCTGATCTTAAACACTTTAACCAGTGTCCACTATCATTTTCAACCATCCTTATAAAAATCTTGAATCTTTCAAATGCCTGCGATTTTTCATGCAAAAATGTCACCCAAGTCATCCTTGAGTAGTCATCAATGAATAGCATGAATTATCTCTCACCAGTCAGAGCCCTTGTCCTTGATGGCCCAAACAAATCTGTATGCACTAATTCTAGAGATCTTGAGGTATTGTACTCTTTTTTTTTGCAACTTACTTTGATTTTCTTGCCTCTGATATATTCATCACAAAAAATACTTGTTGGTTTTGTTATTTGTGGAATGTTTCTTACATACCAGTTCTTTCTTATCTTCACTAGATTGTCAAAGTTCACATGACCTAATCTCTCATACCACAGCCAACTTTCATCAACTTGTCCCATCATTCATTGGGACTCATAGCATTCATTCAAATTGTAGACATTACCATCTATTCTCTTTCCTTCTGCCACAACCTAACCGGTACTCTGCTTTCTTATCTGAAAACCGGTAGAGTCAAATGTGAACTTGTATCCTTTGTCACACATCTAACTTAAAATTAGAAGATTATGTTTTAGTCCTTCCATGTACTACACATCATGAGCCTTAAGCTTGTCATCAATATTCAATGTACCACGGCTTTTAATCTTGATGAAGGAGTTGTCACCAAAATGGATAGAACCACCATTCCAATCATCAAGCTTGATAAACTTTTTCTTGTCTTTGGTCATGTGATTTGAGCAGCCACTATCAACTACCCATAAATTCTTCCTTTCAACGTGTAGAGTAGTCTACACAATCAAGCTTGGCACTATCTTGTTCTTCTCCTTCTCTATCCAAACCTGTTTCGCTTCTTTCTTCTCCTCTTCTATCATCTTGTGTTTTGGTTTAGTCTCTATCTTCTGATCTGGTACAGTTTTCTTTTGCTCACCAATTCTCAGCTTACAATGCCTTGCTATGTGACCAAAATTTTGACACTTTTAACATTTTACATTAGCTTTGAAAGATGTATCCAAAGCATTTTTGTAGGACATTTGCACATTTATCCTACATTCATAACTCTTATGACCAAACTCATTACAATTATAACATGTGACATTTATACTTTGTAATGCAACAAATAAGTTTCTACTCTCAAAATTGGGGTTGACATTCATTTTCCTACAATCTGCCATTCTATGATCAAAATTATTACACTGGTGACAATAACCATGAAAATTTGAAACATACCAGTTGGATTGTCTTGGTTCTGTAGATGTCTGCCTTATTGGGGGTCTTCCTTTCATACTACTAACTCTGGTGAATCCCTCATAATCAACTCTTGCATTTCTCCTTGAATCTGCATCTCGATGCATTGAGTATGGTCCATGGTTCATTGATTGTGTATACTGGTTTGTGTGGCAATTCTTAACAGCATTTGCATATGTCTTATTACTAGTATCCTTGCTTACCATGAATGTCTTCTTTTCTTCACCTTCATTTGAAGAAGTAAACTATATATCTTTGCAAGATGTATCTTTGCTATTTGAACTTTGACCATCTTCAAATCCTAAGCCACTAGTATCCTTAGATTTCTTATGCTTTCTCAACATCTTGTCTAAATCTTTGGTGTTGCCTTCATATTTGCTTATCACTTTCATTTCTTCCTTGATTTTCTCTAATTCCTTCTGGAGCTTGGCAATTTCTTCTTCTAGGTTCCAATGCTCCTTCTCCTTTTTACTCAAACCGATGCTAGTAACTTCACAGATTCTCTTGGCTTCCTCTAATTGAAGTTTTAGATCTATAATTGTTTTCTTGGATTCTTCAAGAGATTTCTCCAACATCTCTTGTTCTTCAGCTGCAACCTTTTTCACCTTCTTCAAATCTCTTCTTGTTTCTTCAATTCTTCTAAGGCGTTGATGAGCTCTACTTCAAGATCTACTTCTCTTTCTTTCTCTTCCTCTTCTTCTTCTTCAGGTATGGGAACCTCTTGAGCCATGAAGAGGGTTGCACTAACATAATCTTCACTACAATAGTCATCTGAGACACTCTCCTCATCTGTGGTATCATTTACATGTGTGTAAAGATTGTTCTGCTTTCGCTTTCCTCTTCTACCATACCGGTAGACATTCTTCTTCATGTCATTACCATATGATCTGCTACCACTTGGTTGATCATCTTCATTCTTATCACCATAGGGACATTTTGCAACAAAATGTCCAATCTTTCCACAGTTGAAACATTTCAAGGGTAGCTTGCCTTTGTAATTTCCTTAACCTGTCTTGAGTCTTCTAACAAAGTTTTCCATGATATGATCAGATTCTTCACCGATTCCATCATGACCAGACTCTTCTTTTCCCTTTCTTGATGTTTTGAATGCAGCTTCTTTCTTCACAGCCTCAGTACCGACAGTCCTCATCTCATAAGTAGTTAGGGAACCATACAATTCATCCATTGTAAAGACTTTCAAATCTTTTTCTTCTTCTATTGTAGAAACCTTAGTATCATACTTAGGTGTAAGGTATCTAAGTACCTTTTTTACTACCACCTCATCTTTTATTTCTTCTCCAAGCCCTCTAATGGTGTTTGATATTTCATCAATCCTTTGTAGATAGTCAGCAATCTTCTCTTCATCTCTCATCTTCAAACCCTCAAGTTGTGCTCTCAATATCTGTAACTTGGCCTCCTTGACTTTAGCTTCGCCTTCAAATATCTTCTGCAACTTATCCCAAGTTTCTTTGGGAGAGGAGAAGTGCATGACTTTAACAACCTCATTATCAGATAATCCACTCAGAATAGCATTTTTAGCTTTAGCATTGTTCTCATATTCCTTCTTAGCATCTGGACCAGTAGGGGAATTATTAGGGATTGTATACCCATTCACAACCGATATCCATATATCACAACCTAGAGAGGACAAATAGGTTTCCATTCTTCTACTCCAAAAAGCATAGTTGACACCATCAAACATAGGGGCTTTTGAGGAGGTTGATTCATTTCTTTCCATTGTGAACACTTATAGGAATCTACCCTGCTAGAGAATGATTTGAGAAAATAGGGTACCTATGCTCTGATACCAATTGTTGGACACAATGGATCATTGAGAGGGGGGTGAATTGGTGATTTAAACATTTTTTACTTAATCAAAGCTATACCGGTTCAAGGAGAGATACACAAGATGCAGACCTGTTACCAAAGCAATGCAAACAACATGTGTAGGAGAAATAACTAAAGGGTTAATACTTCACACACATGAATATGCAACACATAACACTAGATGTATGAGGAAAACCTAATGTCGAAAAAACCTCAGTGAGAATAGTTGTTGGAGATCTTCTGCTCCAATCCAGCCTTACAATGAAAATATCTGATTACAAATTTTAGGGCACCAACCCAAGGAGCACCAACTCCTACGCAATTTATAGGCTACAACATAAAGGAGCTACAACCCCTACACTAAGCACCTACTTAGTGAAAATAACATGAAAACTCATATATACAAATGAGATCCTTGCTGCAAATGAAGTTTTGCAACCCTTCAAAGTTTTGCACTACCGATTTCTAACTTACTGGTTAGTATCAGCTCAATACACACTGCAACTTAGCATTTTTGCTGGTTCTAACTTTGCTTAATATTCTCTCCCTTTGTTCTACTGAATTCAAATCACTCTTGGTTACTCTCTATCAGATATTTCTTCCTTCATTTTTTCACCTTTGCATTCTATGCTCACTCTGTCGGTTTGTTCCTTACACCAATTTAACCTGTTTCTCCTTACCGGCACAGTCTTCACTCATAAACACTTCAATTTTTTATCTCTTCGGCTCTCAGACAACAATTTCACATTCTCCTTCACTCTTCAGCAGCAACACTATCTATCTTGGGTTACCATATTTAAACTGAAGCTTTCCCGCCAAAAACCAATTCAAACAGAGGGTGGCTAGGGTTTTCTTCTACCGACCAAATTTGCATCCAATCTGATTCGATCCACCTTGGATCGCACACCTGCATTGGAGGAATAAAAAATCACATGTTTTCCATCTGTCCAAAGTATGTTTGCCAAAAATAGCAATCTCGACCATGATTTCTGACCTTGAAATCTGTCAACTCAATTATGACCCAATTGTTTCCTTCTTGAGGTCCTCTTGCAATCCGATTTCCTTACTTCAATCCAAGCACCAACAACTCCTTGATCTTTCTCTGTCGTTAATTCTTCCTTGAGCCGCATCAATCTGTTATCGACCTGTGATTTGTGGTTGTTTCATTAATGTCAACTAACTACTCCAACAACCATGTCAATGGAAACTTTGCCAACCTCTGCAAGCTTGCCACCTTAGCTCCACATGGCATCACATCAGCATACACTCATCTCATTGACACAAGGTCATTTTAAACTTGAACATTCAACAAACTCATACCAGCACAAGCCCTTACCGGTGAGACCTTCTCCTGCTACTAGCTGACTATATACACTACACCAGTAGCAAAACTTCACCTCCGGTGGTTTGTGATCTCTTTATCACTTTGCCTCTTTATCACAAACATTATCACAAGAAAACAGGCAACCTTTATACTAGTTACAACTTGTCATGCCAACACATAACTTCATATCACCTCTTACCGGTGATGTTACTGACAGTCTCAATACCTACTTGTCTTCCACCATACCAGTTGACAAGCCTTCATTTTAATCTTCCTTATGTCGGTTCAATCATCTTCATACCAAGTGACATACCTCTACCGATAGCTTGCAATACCGGTTGACATCAATGACAACTCAATGCTATCAAAAGTAGGAATACTAGTCATAAGAGTAGTCAAAGGAATTGAAGGATTGACTTGTGTTGAAGGTTGTGAATAACCTAGGGTTTTGGCACAATCCTTGATAGGCATGACATTAGAATCAACAATATGTGCAATGCCATGCAATATATCAATTCTATTCTTATCACTTTGAATCATGCATTTAAGGTCTTCAATTAATGGGAGAGTGAGCTCCACTATTAGGGTATTCTTGGGACATTCATTGTTGGAAGTTATAAAATTGTTTATCCAATGTGGAAAGTTGATCTATAGAAACCCTAGTTAAAGCTTCTTCTTCATCATAGGATTCATCAATGGGGTGAATAGGCACATGATTAGGATGGGAAAGATTAGCATGATCTTCATTAAAGAAGTCACCCAAATTAGGCTCCATCTCCTAGGTAATTAAACCTTGGGAAGCCTTAATTTTAATGCTTCATCTAACGGGGATAGGATAGGTAGGACTAATAATGGTAAAATTCATGCACTAGAGGGAAAATCTAAATTTTGAATTTTGGAACAAAGCTTACAAAATTGATTAATGCAAAATTTAAGAAAATAATGATTACACAATTTGAACTTTGTAGAAGGAAGAAGATGACACAATTTCCAAAAAAAATGAAAGGAAATTGAAATTTTAAAATTAGGGCCAAGGGAATACCACTTAATTTTAAAATCAGAATTTTCAAAACCAGAGCAGACATAATTAACCTCTTAATTTTAACAATTTTCTTGAAATTTGAAATGTTGAATTTTGGAGGTATTTCTGATTCTAGAGGGATCAAAAATTGACAAAATCAACCAATCTTCTGGATTTAGGCTATTAAATACAGTCATAACAATCTCCCAAAATTTTGGGAAAAAGTCAAGGACTGTGGTGGGAACGCACATGGTCCGACCAACTTTTTTTGAAATTTTCAGGGATGAATATTACAATGATTTCAAAGCTAACCCCAAAAAATTGACAAGTTTTATGACCTCTAGATGAGAAAAATGAAGGTGCAAATGTAAAAATAGGACCCTATTAGGGTTTTGAAGAAAAAGAGGAATTGAATTGCAATTTTGAAAAAGGTCAAACCTAATGGATAGAGACACCTTGGAAAATGTTTAGAAATATGAATTGGAATGAAATTCATTTGAAATTTGCACAAAATCCAATTAATTTTAAAAATTAGGTTTGATGACCTAACCACTTAATTTTGAAATTTGAATTTTGGGAAAAGTGGGGGAAATTGAAATTTTGAATTGTGGGAATGAAGACAAATCAGAAATCTAAAAATTAAATGGAAATCCAATTTTTGCACAAGTTCAAGATGATTTGTGAAAATTGGGGTTTTAACAAGTAACCTCTTAATTTTGTAAATTTGATTTGCAAATTGAACAAGACAAAGAGGAAATTGAATTTGACAAACAAAACAATTTTCAGATGTAAGATAACCACAAGCAATTTTTACAAATTACAAGTTCAATTTTAATTTTACAAACTAGGGTTTTTAATGATTTAACCACTAAGTTTGCATAAATTTGGAACTTGTAAATGAAAAATATGCAATTTTGTTCAAAGGAAAGCATGCAATACATTGGGTTCACCAAAATGTAATGTTGGTGAAAAATGTGAATGAGAGATGAAGAGGAAAACTACCCTTTCCCTCCAAGGAGAGATGACAATTTTACTACAGATTTCCTTTCAAACACTTTTCACCTAGTTACATTGGAAGAGGAGAGGAGAATTCACTAGATTCAACCTTCAAAGATGAAGATCGAATTATGAATGGAATGGGAATGATAAGTTGATCCCCTCTTCCTTATTTGAAATGGAAAGGAATTGATTGAATTATGTAGTGCAAAAGTGACAAAGAATTGATTATAACTTGAGATTGGAGTATGGGATGTCAAGACAAAGATGCCCTACAAATTTGAGCAAAAGTTTCCCAGGCCGTGGCGGGAATGTACACGGTCCTCCGAAAAATCCACGAAATGAAAAGGGTTTTTCTGCCTCTGCAAATGGAGCCTGAATCCGAAAGTACAACTACGCACCTACAACCTACACATAGAAAAGAGAGGAAAATGGGTTGGGATTGGGGGTTTTCCTTTAGATCAAACCCCAGTTTTGGAACTAACCAAGTAATGAAAGAAAGTACTTGCAAGTAGATGTAAATGAAAGACTGAATTGTAAATCACCTCAAGGGAGGTTGTGATAGCAATGTTGATAGAAATTCTTGTGTGGAATTGAATGTTGGAATCAATCCCCTCTTCAATGGTTGAATCATTGACATGAATGCAACACCTAGCCTTGAAGGGAGACTTTAGAATGCTCAATGCTAGAAAGGAATTCTTGAATTCTCTTATATGCTTGATCGCTTATGCAACTTGAAAAACTCCAAGCTTATCCAACTTCAACATATGCAAATGAGAGGACCAATGCCCCTTAAATACATGATAGTGGATTTGATTTTCGTCACAGGGTGACATCGGGGGAGTTTCCCACCCAATGCACAACCCGCAATGCATGCTCTAGGAAGGTCCTACCCCAAAATAGGGTAGGGACAAGGGCGCCACACCTTTGTCCTAAGGCACCACGCCCCTGTCCTACCCCTTTCTCCAGGGCAGAGTGCGGACCAAGTGGTGTGGAGGCCAATAAAGAAGCTGATTCTGAGGGTTGATCAGCCTCCGGTCTTCGATCAAGCTAGAGGATTCGATCTCACGTGCGTGAGGACCCTAATGCAGTCAAAAATTGCTAGCGTCGCAATTTTATGACACCAAAATAGGGTAGTTAAAATAAACAATTAATTAAATAACCAAGAAGGTAAAAATAAAATAAAATAATATAATCAACTAATTTAATAAAATCATGGGCACAAATAATTATAAAAACCCAATAATTAATTAATCAAAGGATATAAATAAATATCCATAATTAATCCTTAATAAACAACAAATAATCTTTGATAACCATAATGATATTAAATTATTAATTTAAATATAAAATCAAAGGATGATAATAATAATAATAATCACACATTACTATTTAAATATTTATACCAACTATTTATTTAATTTATTATTATAAACTATATTAATCTATTAATTTAATTTAACATTATTAAACTATATTAATCAATTTAATCAATTAATTAATTAATAATTAAACCAATCAATAATCACATACTACACAACAAGAATAACCCAAAGAACCACATGACGCTAAACAACATCTCACACCAAGACACTAAACTGACAATGGTGATTAGCCTAAACCTAGAGTATAAGGTGGGATTTCATGTCAACTCTAATCAACTTGCCATTGGGATAAGACACGCTCAGACCTGTGAAGCCAAGTGTAGTCGATGTCTAGTACCTACAAACCTATCACCACCAACATGTATACAACAACATATACAATAATATATCATGAAATAAATAGACAAGTGAAAGGAAATCGCAACATTATATCATGCTCACGAATGAGTGATATGACATCATCCCTTATCACGAATGCAGTAGAAGACACTTTTAATCAACAAGCATTAACATCATCATCATCATCATAGATAGGGTTAGTGCATAATAAAATACCATCAAAACATCATTAAGTAGACTACACTATATCAAGAGATCTATTGTTATTCAAAAGAGCTAGATGGCTTAGGGAGAGGAACTACACTAATAGGTTTGGTTCCTTCTGCTAGCTCGATTGTATGTTGGATAATAGAGGGGTTATATCCCTTGAGATCATCATATGACAATGCAATGACTCCTTTATACTTATCACATAAATGAATCAACTTGTCCTTGTCATGTTGGGGAACATTCTTTCCCACTTTTAGTTTCTTCCCTTCAGCTACCTTCAGCTCAATATAATCTCCCTTGTCTATTGTGAACGTCTTTTTATCATTTCAATCATCATCATAGTCAAACAAGTTCTCTAGAGTAATCAGCCCTCTTGGAAGCTTATTAGTTCTGAGCTGAATGATCTGATCTTCATACGTCTTAGCCACTTTGGGCTACAATTGTTCAACAAATTCACATGATTGTTGGATGAACATGGTTATTTGGTTGTCATTTTTTAACCCTTTCCAATTTTGATCATTGTATAGAACTGTTGGTCTTACAATCACTCAAGCAGAACATTCATTTTCTAGCAACTCAGAAACAAAATTGAACTGGGACCCTACTATAGCCAGTCGGTCGACCACCGCATTTTGCCACCTTGGAATTTCCTGTTGGAAAGAGACACTATACTAGTAGAGATTTGTGCATGAGAAATATTTTGGTTTGTCATTTATGGTAACTCAAATCCGACATCCCATATGGTATATGTAGAATTGATTTACCAGAAGTTTGGAAAGTTTGATATTCACTTATGCTTAAGTCTGGAAGGTGGAATACAGAGTATGGATACATTGTGAAGATCTCCATTTTGGTTGCATAATTGTCATTGCGGTGAAAGATTTATATTGTTATATGTTTGAGGTAGGTTGATTTATAATCCTAGCCTCCGGTATTCATTCTTGTGCAAGATTGAAGATCTGGTAACCAGTAATTCAAGAAGAACATAGCTATTTTGGTGTAACGTGTTATGTGGAATCTTTGGGATAATTTCGGTGATTGGTTTTGAGTTTGAGGTGATTGAGTCGACATATGTGAAGCTTTTTATTAATTTTTTTAGGTCCGCATTCGGATTGGTAATCGGATTGAGTCGACTTATGGTTACACGTTTCATGTTACGTGTTATGTGTTTTTGGAAGCTGACATGGGAATTGATTTATTTTGTTGGTGTGGATATATAAGACCAATTCATTTGAGCATTTTTCATGATGTTATGAGTGTGGGAAGATTATATGAGTGATTGTGCAAAGTTTTGTGTGTGTGATTGAAGGTTTTGTGCTCCGGTATATGATAGAGTAGCATAACAGAGCAGAGAGATGGAACAGTAGCAAAAGACCTCTTGTGCCTAACTAGAACTATTTTTTGGCATATGTAGATGCCACTATTCAGTTGAGACATTATTTTTATCATTTGTAATCACTTGTAAGGTAGTGAGCCTTCCTCTGGGTTGTATCCCTCTTTTGTAATTGAGCAGTGAGCTCTAGACAGTGTTCTTGAATGCATGTGCATTCCCCTCTTGTAATATTATTATACTCTTGATCACAGTACTATAATATTGTGAGTTCCAATCCCACCATGGTTTTTCCCTTTCCGTGTTTTCACGTAAAAATTTTGGTGTTATGGTTTTGTGGATATTTTCTTTCAATTTTTTCACTTTACTTTTATTCATTTGTATCTGGTGGTTAAAGAAACAGGTTAAGAAATTTATTAATTGCAGAACACTGATTCACCCCCCTCTCACTGTTCATTGATTCCAACCTTCCCATAATATTAAAATCTTCAAATCTCTCTATAAGATCTCATACTCTATGTCAGTATGAATGCATTCAGATGTGTTTTGTTGTGGATTGACCTCAGACCTGCTTCACCACAAGCTCAGAATATTTGAGGACTCTCAGTTGTTTGACACCCATACATTCAGTGAGGCTCAACCCGTGCACTAATCCTTCGTACTCTTCTTCATTATTGGACCAAGGAAACTGAAAATGGAAAGATATCAGGGTTTGTTTTCTAGATGGATAGATTAGGCAAATTTTGGCTCTGGGTCCTACTTTACATCTTTCTCCATCAAAATACGAGGTCCAAAGCTTAGAATCCAAGTCCTCTTCTTCTTTCTTTTCATCCCACGGATCTTCGGAGACCATAGGGACAATTTGATACTCATTGAAGATTACATATGTCCTGATGCAAGTGGCATGATAATTTCCGAAAGGATCTAAGTCAATAAACTCATTTAGGAAAACTTCATGTTCCAGTGTTCTTTCTCCAGTCACCTCTTCATCTTCCAACAATTCTACACAATACATTTCATCTTTAGTAATGGAAGTGTGGGTCACTTCAAAGTTCATCAAAACTTCATCTGCTATGTGCTTAGAATGCAATGGCTCAGATACAATCTTTAACTTATCTCCATGATTAGTTCTCAATATGAGATACAACCAGTCTAGAGAAAGGTATCCACCTATCTTGGCTATGAAATCCCTTGACAAGCAGAGTCCAAAGATGGGAGGAATATCAATTTTTATAACTTCCTGGGGAACTGTAATGTTAGGGCAGGCATAAAAGGTCGGCGGAAGTTTCCTAATTATGCCTATAGCTTGGAGTTTATTTCTATATAGTTGCATAACACCTCTATCTAAAGGTTTGTATTCTAGTTTCAAGACTTCTGCTATTTTATTTGGCATCACTGTGGTGCTAGTCCCAAAATCAATCATAAAACTATGGACCAATTTATCTCCAATAATCAGAGTTAAAAAGAAAGGATTTGGCTCCAGCTTATCTACATTTTCATCTATAGATGCTTCTCATTGGTTTGTGAGCACTACAGATGAACATACCTGATTCTCAAAATTGGAACCTTTGTCTTTTGCAGATGTTGGCTCGGTCAAAGGTTTAGCTGAACTTTTCTCTATTTTGCCTAGTGCTTTTCTCAACGAAGATTTATGTTCTGGAATAGTGATAATATCCCATAAGGATACACTTGTGAGAGATTTTTTCAACTGCTCCATGACATCAAGGGTCATAGAAATAGACATCTTTGGTTCCTTAGGTTTGTAGGATGTGATTTCCTTAGGTCTCTGATAAGGAGGAACTGTGGTAGGTTGTTCTTAAACTTTTTCTAGATCTGTCTTAAATTGATGTACAATCGGCTCCTCATAAACTGTTGTTTCGAGTGAAGGTTGTAGTCGGATTGCACCAAAGGAGTCTTTGACATGGAAATGGAAACATAATTAGCAAACATTGTTTCCTCGCCTTCCATCCATGAGAAAATTGTGTGGTCTAGGGCGATTTCCGACTCTTGTTCTAAAGACATGTCATGCATCTGTGCAGTGAGCATAGCATTGTCCATCCTTGGGGATGCATAGACCCCAGTGTCAGGATTAATTCCTTGGCTTCATTTCTTTACCACCTTTTGCTACAAGCTTCCTCATGGGCAATTTCTTGTCATGTGAGCTTCATTATAGGGGAAGCACCAAGAATTGGTATCATTCGCCAAGTTATTTTTTCCTATGACCAACTCCTTGCTTTGACTTTGTGGTATATCTTGTAGAGGAGTCAGGACTAGAACAATCTGGTTATTTGATAGTGATTGAGTAGCTTTAGCACCCCCCTAGTACTGATTCTATTGATATGGAGGACTTTCATCTTGATAATTTTGGAATGGGGGTCTAAAAGGAGCAATGTGTTGCCTCTTTGTATTAATTATTTCATTTGAGAAGGTTCACAGTAGATCTTTTATATCATTTACCTTGGTTGCCAAAGAAGATGTTGCAGCAACATTATGTATTGTTGGGAATTAGGATAAATATGCATGGACTGCGGCTAAGCTGATGTTCTTGGAGGTGCTTGCTCTAGGACTTGCCCTGATAATTTAGGTAAGAATGGCATGGGAGGTCTCAGAGGAAGATTCCCAATGTCAATCAAGTTATTTTCTGCCCAAACTGCAAGTTTGTATGCATTTGGGAGCGTGTTCCTACCAAGGGATTAAATCATGGCAAATATATCAAAGTTGAACACTTTAAGATAAAAACCAATGCCATATCCATAGGAGGACAGGCAGTGATAGGAATCCTTTGCCAAGTTTTGTAAACCCTGGTGTTGAAATCAGTAATAGCCTCCTAAGGAGCCCATTTTATGGTTATCAATTGTTGCAATAAGGAAGATCTGTCACCTTTTTCTGTAAATCGCTCAAAAAATCAATCTCCAAGTTGGTCCCAGTCAACAATTGATTTTGAATACAAGGATATGTACCAATCTTGGGCCTTTCCTTTAAAGGAAGTCATTGATGGCCTTAATGCCACAATCTGTTGTGTGACATTATGTACAGTGCATACATCTACCACATCCTGCAAGTGCTCCGCGGAGGTTTTGAAATCTTCTTTGGTGAATTTTGCTAAAGCTTTCAGAGAAGAGGCCGAAATTGGGTCCCATTGGTTAGGATGCACGGGTGGAATAAGTAGGCTCCCATTATTCCATGTGACAACATTTTGAGGAGGGATAACAGTCATTTGCAAAGGGGCTTGAATTTGGGTTTAAACTTGAGCTTGTACATCTCTTCCTAAGCTTCTTGCTTAAACTGCTATGAAAGGTGGTACCAATAGGTTTGGATTTAAGGCAATTTGAGATCTAGTAACAGGTTTGTGGCTCATAAACCTGCTCTATATAGAAAAAAATTTGTCCCACCAAGCATGCCAAAAAAAGAACTATTGATGCCTGAAATTGATTCCAAGACAACAACCTTATGGGAAGTTCATTAAGAAGGAGACCTATTGCACTTTAATGAATGAACTCTAGGATTTTAGAAGTCAGCTCTTCATTTATATGAAAGGGAAAAGGGAAGAGAAAACTAAACTAGGCTATGCTCCAGAATTCAAAACTCAACTTCAGAAGCACAATAAATTATACATCAAATGCATAATTCAAAGGCCAAACTATCCTTTATTACCATAGCATTCATTCTAGATAAACTACCAGCATAGTACATTCTAAACACAACCAAAAGTGAAATGAAAGAGTTTAAAATATGATTCATTTAGCAAAAATTATATTCAGAATTATAAAAGCTTAAACAGATGCAAAAATATCAGTCTTCTTTCCAATCAACATAAAGCATATTATAAAGCATAAAGAGTTTTACGAAGAGGCTAAAAGTTGGCATAGTTTGAAGTAGAAAAAGATAGAAATAAAATGCTAAAGTCTGAATAACATCAAAATATGCTCTAAGTTGTGAACCCCCTCAAATGACCACAAAATCCTAATTTAAAGCCCTCCTGAATGTGAATGCAAATCTCCAGGTAACTGCCTTCCTTTCTGATCACGTGACTCGTGCCACTTTTTATCTTGCCTTTTTTTCGTGACATGTCATGATGGCTTTATAACCGCTTCAACCATCGAATGGCTTCTTAACCAATTTATATCTTCAAAATTAATCTATTTTCTACATTATTTGGCACATGTCTTCAAAGTGTTCTTCACTGCAACGTGGCCACCAAATGGTGTATGCTACTCCATGTTCCTTTCCTTTTTCAAAAAGGTCCACAAGCCTAACACGTGGCACTTGGGCAAGGCTTTAGACTCTACCTTTTATTTTTCTAAAAAAACACTCGTGGGCTTAACATGTAGCAACCATAATTGATGATAAGCAGGCCCACTCTGAAAATGAAACCAAAATACTAACGAAAGACATGTGGTAGAAAAACGGGGCCAGGTAAATTCAAGAAAAAAACATCTCCTTGAAACCTCGCCCATTTGACACATGGCGATATAGGAGAAATGATATGAGCATAACAAAAGGGGCCCGATAAAACAAAGGAGGGCCCATGGGAAATAAGGAACTTATGCACATTGTGATCCCATTCATCTATTCTTCCATTTACTTTATGTGGACTCACATGTTGGCCTTTTTTATTAAGCCTCATTTGTTGTTCTTTTCACACTCATTACACCTTATATTTGTATTTTCATTCTTATCTTCCCCACTTTATTATTTATTTTAGTATCTATTTTCCTTGTTTTCATCCACTTTATTTATTTGAGTTATTCAACTTTAGTATTTCCTTCAATTTTTACTTTGGTTGATATTTTACCTAATTTTTTTATATTTTATGAAGGGAAGATGAGATATTAAAATGCTTTCTAACACTAATCTAGTGGGGGAGATGCTGTTAATTTTCTTACAAATCTTAACTATTATAGAAATAGAAACACATTTAAAAGGGGATAATCTAGATTAATTTCAGCAGCATAACACTTCACCTACAAAACACAACTTACATAATGCTCTCCAAGACAACCTTATATAGAGAAATACAACAAAGGAGGAAGATTCTAGATGAAGATAGAAGATGGGGTCATGCAAAACACTTGGACACAATATTCCAACCACCTAAAAGCAAGCAAATGACACATGTACATCTCCAAATGACTCCCCATTCAAACCTCCTAATTTGGGCACCCAAAATTACTATCTTGAGGTATAACAAATGCTCTTACACCTCTTACAACTATCATAACAATAATTATTACTCACGGCATTTACAACTATAAGAGAAACAATTGTAATGGTCTAATAATAGCAGATCCTTTTACAACTTGTCATAACCCTATTTTGGTGTCTACCTTCTCCATGAAAAGATGCCTCTAGAACTTGTTCATCATGTCATGTTTCCATAGATTGGTGACATAAAGTTGGCATAAGTTGGTATGTCATAAATTTGTCCTTACATGACACTTGTCAACCATTTAATGGAGATAAAAAAAATTTAAATAACATCTAATGCAACACATAACATCATCGGTGAAGTACATCCATTAACATCTAATTACTAAGTACATGAAATATATCACATACATTCGTAAACCAATTACGCAAGCGAAAAATTAAACATAACATCACTACCATCTCCCTAGGGTACCTCAGCATCATTACTTACTACAGAGTAAAGAAACACAACTACTCTTAATCATTGCAACACTTAATATTTCCATTACCAATGCAAAATAAACTATTCCCTAACTTCCATGATGTACATCTCACTATCTTCTATGCCAACATGATATGTTATTCTTCCAATGCAACCCAATCCATTACTTTAGTCCATTTATCAACCAATTCCAATGATCCTAAAATCCATAACCATTCCCTATACTAACATGATCTCATTCCATCTATTATGATTATCTACTCATCATGTATAACCTATAGTTCATTCTTTAACCAACATGGTAAACTAATTTCCTTATTTCTCTACTTAAGCATGAGCAAGCACAACATCACATTAATCCTTCAATCATAGAATTCATTTATTAACTTACACACATTTAACAATATAAATCCATTCCTTTTAATATAAGTACATGGCATACATCATATACAAGTCATTTACTATCTATCTAGCGTGATATGCATTCCCTTACTAAACAAATCTAATTGCTTCATATTAGATTCATTCTATAACACCAATATCTAATATTCCTAATTTCTTTTACAGCCCAATTCTCACATGAGCATATATGTTTCATCTATCATGGTTTACCTATTAGCAATATGATCTATCCACATTTATAATTCCTTCTTAATGTCTTAGCATACACATAGTATCAAAAGAAAGTCCATAATTCCAATAACAATGGTTTCTTTTTTTCCAAATCCAATTACATGATACAATAAGTTACATCCACAGTTATTCTCTTACTAGAGTCAAAGACTTATCCCACATCAACTAAAGAAAGCTAAACTATTTTCTTAAGGCTAACCATCCATCCTATCAATTACCCATTCATATTCATAAATAAGAATAACAAACATCCATTAGGAACATTCATTTAATGGCATCATCATAATACATGCATATTAAATATCCATTTATAACAAAACATTATATTGACTCCAATCTACTACTAGTCCACAAACTACGAGATATGTTACATTACATCTCAATGTCTTCTTTAATAAATCCTAATCAAGTCCTAAGATAGCATCTACCAATACATGAATATTTCCATCATACAAAGAGTATAATTATTTATACATAATTTCATCTACAACTATTACAAGATAATTACATTACATGAACCATGATATCAATTACATCCATCTGCTATAATAACCATCCATAATCTTCCATGAAGAATAATCCACATCCAAGCACGAAGAATCCAAGAGAACATCCCAATGGTTGAAAAGCACCAACCACCAGACCATGTGGAACCAAAGGAACCACCCCCCCCCCATGCTAGGAGATGACACAGGGTCCCAACACACACTCAACATCTAGGCTGACACTCAACAACCAAGGAGACAACATAACTGTCAAAATAATCGGTGGACAACTGAGAGGGGGGGTGAATAATTTTTCAACAGATTATATTAATCAAACCACTTTATACCGGAGCACATAAACATTAAATACTGGAATAGCAGAAACAGATATCGGTAAGCATAAAAACTTAAGAATAAAGCAGAGAACCAACACAATGCAACCATACCACATAACACCATGATTTGTATGTGGAAAACCCAGAAAGGGAAAAACCGCGGTGGGAAGCCTACCCATAGTTAGATAATACTTCTGCAAAAATTATGTGATACAATGAGGGGCCTGCACATGTAGGAAGGCACACTGCCTAGAGCATACTACTCATTACAAAGGAGTCTCACTAACTACAGAGAGGTTAAAACCACCTCAATATAATTGGACAATCCAAAAGAATGAAATGCCAATGATAGCATCTACCATGCCTGATTATAGTCTCAATTAAGTTCAATATCGAAGGACTATATCCTCTTACAAACCCAGTTTGATCTCCAATGATCGACCAACTCCTCTTGCCTGAATGATATTACATTATTCGCACATTACATTCCTTGACCATGACCTCTTACAATAACCATGATACTCTATAATGAGATCTTGCATCTTATTTATACAAACCCTAAGGCCTAAACCAATTAGGTCGGCCACCTAAAAGATATTACAATAAGATCATTACATATATCCATATTACAATGATATGCCATGTTAGCTTTAGACCAAAACAGCATTAACCAATCCACAAATCATCCCAATAACGTGTAGACAACATGTAACATGATACCGGTCCATAACCTAGATAGGTACCGGACCCAAATAGATTCACCACACCAAAGAAAAGTCTCCAACTAGATCACCTCCTGCATCCTGAATTCCATCTAAAAGCCGCACCAACACCACTTATGCATCCTGTCAAAGATTCTCAGTAAAAGCTCTATCTGTAAAACCTTAAACCTTGTCAATATAGGCATACTAGAGTGTATGATAACATCCAATCATCAAGTCAATACTAACTGACCAAAGCATACTCCAGAAGCATCAAACCAGACATAAAACATGTTGATAGTATCCAGCTGATAGTCCCTTATGCCAGTAACACAAGTTCTTCTACCGGTAACTAAAATCTATCTATCGGTGACAGTAACCAACCATAACATCTAGTGTTAACATCAATGACAAAACATCAATGCAACACATAATCAATTCCATCATATTGCCAACAATAACAAGGAATCTCAAGCATGAACCAACTCAAGCGATCACAAGAGGAAACTCCCAGAGGCTCACAAATCAACAAGGCATAAATGCATATCATCAAGGCATATCCACAAATCAAGAAGGGGACACATGTAGGAGTGGAGTGTCATCACATTCCATCCTCAATATAAAAAATACTATAACATAAGGCACAAGCCTGATGTACATGTGGAGCCATCTCAACCTATGAGAGATCAAGGGAGATTGACTTGCCATCGCAATGGCCTTCCCATGCCTATCCTAAAACATCCTCCCTAGGATCAAGTCATGGGGATCACAACTATTCATTATCTTGATTAGTTAATTATTTAACCCATCCCATTAATCTATTATTATGTTATCACTTGTTTACATCATGGTAAACTCCCAATGTGCCCTGGCAGTCTAGACTTCATGCATCTTTACAAGGAACCTCATGCAAGCCTATCTCTCGTGACCTTGGTCATCACAAGGAAGCCCACTACCCCTAACATGGCCCAACAATAAATCACAAGAGGCTCCAATCCAACATGGAAATCCGAAAATATACATCCATACGCAGCCAAAACATCCATACAAATTCTATACAATACACACATGGCTACAACACAACAAGTACAACAAAATGAGCCTCTTGGCCAATAAATACAAAGGCCACAACAAGCCATCAAATCTATTGTCAACATGAGAATAAAACCACAGCAAGACCAACTCATTTGTTGGTTCAAGAATAACAACATAATCATCTCATCAACCATGGCTCATCAACATGGAAAACAAAGTACCAAATCATCAAAAAATAAGGAAGATAAATGTGCATATAAACCATTGAAGAACATCAAATTAGATCAAATATCAATCTGAAAATCATATTCAGACCAAAATCAAGCCTCTGGTACAAAAATCAAATTGGAAAAATCAAGACAGAATGAGCAAGATTGACCAAACATCAAAACTGGACAGAATAGCGTATATACTCTTTTCTGTGGTGCTTTTATTAAATTGTTCAACGCTTTTGTTAAGTCAAGCGGCACATATATGAAACAGAATAGCACAAATACGAAACAAAACAATGCTTTTGCTAGAGAGGACAGTGTATTCACTACTTAGTATAGCGCATATGCAACAAATGATAGCGTATTTACTCAAATTAACAGTGCATATATAATACAAAATAGTGCATACACCTATTTAGCTCATTTGCACAAATCAGATGAAAAACTCAGAAAATAAACTTGCAGAGAATTTAAAAATCAAAATCTAAACGAAAAGCTTCGAAAAGTGTATGAATAGAGACACCCAAATCAAAGGAATAGATAGGCGCAATCAAAATAAATAATCATAAACCATAGACCAAAACTATTCAAACTTCCTTCACAGCAAACTCAACTAGAGCTCGGGAAAACTCCAAAGCATTAATAATAAACATCACAGACCTCAACATTCACAAAGGAAATTTAAATGCAATCTCAGATAAATAAATGGACTCAAATAGAAATATTTTCACTAGGAGAACATATGTAGAGCCATGAACGGCGAATGCAGAAAGCCCAAATCATATTTTTATACAATATTAATCCATATATTATAAGGTTTATCCCCAATATATTTTTTGAAAACTAAATAAACTATATAATATAAATTTAATTAAAACCCATCTTCCCGAAGACAATGTGCAAACATGTAGCAAACAACTACAGAAAACCAAAAAATACAAAAAGGGAAAAAGAATCTTGAACCTGCAACCTGTGTTATGGAATGAAGTTGAAGAAGAGCTCTCAATCCAATCCAAAAGTCAATCAACCAAGCTCCAGCAAAATCCAAAGGCAAAGACAAATCCAAGAGCCAAGAAACTTGTAGAGGAAATTTTTCCAAAAGAAGCAACCCAAAAACCATCTCAGCAAACAAAATAAAAAGCCATACAATAAACTAAAACCCTAGCCTCCACGAGAACCAATCAAAATATTCCTTAAAACAATATGTCTTACCTACCCATCATATATTATATTTTATTTCCCCAATACATTCACAGTCAATAAGAATAAATGGTAGGTATGGAATAATATAAAACTTATTCACATGTATAAATAGAATATTGCAAATATTATTTACCAATGTATAAATAGAATCAAGCCCATATAAAATAAACTATAGGTTATTAATTAAATACAATCTCATAAATAACCAAGTCAATAGTAATTAATGATAGGTAGGAAGTATAATATACTCATTTACTCTTGTAACAAGAGAAATAGGTAAAATTATATAAAATATTACTTACCAAGTAACAAGAGAAATGTAATAAAATATTAAAGTATTAATTACCAATGCACAAACAATGATAGTCATACCCTATTAAAGAATATGGGCTAATAATAATAGGAACCAAATAAATAATTAAATGTGAATTGCCAAGCTAATAAAATAAAAGTCGACTAAATAAATAAATATAAAATAACCAAGGCTCAATAAATAAATTAAAAACCACCAACAAATATTAATCAACATTAAAAATGTAAAAGCACTATTAAACAATAATAAATAAATAAATACCAACTAAACAATAAATCAATAATAGATAAATAAACATTAAATACCAAATAAATAATTAAACCATAAACATTAAATGAATAAATAAATAATTAAATAATTAAATATCAAATAAATGATCAAACCTCAATAAAGATTAAACAATAAATATTAAATAAATAATTAAACATCATAAACTAAATAAACATTAATTATCAAATAATTAAATGCTCACGGCCAATAATTTAAAATATTAAATTAAACATTATTAACTATAGAACCACACATCAAGGATCAAATCATTAGTCTAAATATAATTTGAATAAATCAACAATTACCAATACACTCACAACACCAAGAGGACCCAGCTTACTAACTGACATGGTGAACTATACCAAGATGTTGATGACTCATAGTGAATAACTTAGACCTAGAGTATGTGAAGGGAACTCATGTTATCTCCGAACCACATATATCATTGGGATTAAAGACACGCTCAGAACTATGGAGCCAGGTGGAGTCGATGTCTGGTACTTGCAAGATCCAACAACCACGAAACGGTAATACAACATATATACATATATAGCAAGCAAGTGATAGAGAGTCATGATGGCACATCTCGCTAGCAATGAGTGATGTGACATTGTCTCTACCACGAAGATAGTCATACAATGGTCAAACACATCTCATTAACTTCTCATCAAATGTAATCATGAAATAGGGTTAGTGTAATCATAACAACATCAAATTCATAATCCATATAATTCATTTAACATAGAAAGTGCATATAGAGACCATTAGTGTAAATCCATCATACCATGATCATCAATAACAACTATTATTTTAAGTATCTGAAATATAACTAGAGTCAGCGCATAGTGTATAACCATCAAATATTACCATAAGTAAACTAAGCTATGCCAATAAAGTATAAATGTATGAGGAGAAGGATGAGTTAGGGTGGGACACTACACTTGAGATATAACAAATGCTCTTACAACTATCATAACAATAATTATGACTCACAACATTTACAACTATAAGAGAAACAATTATAATGGTCTAATAATAGTAGATCCTCTTACAACTTGTTATAACCCAATTTTGGTGTCTACCTTCTCCATGCAAAGGTGCCTCTGAAACTTGTTCATTATGTCATAAGTTGCCATAGGTTGGTGACATAAAGTTGGCATAGGTAGGTATGTCATAAATTTGTCCTTACATGACACTTGTCAACGATAACTCCAAAAGTCCACGGTCCTCTAATACGGCGTCTACCTCCATGTGAAGAAAAAATTAGCCATGTAACCTTCCTAGTAGGATGACAAGTCAACATGCCAACTCCCACTAGATGATGAAATAGCATGTGTAGACAAAATTGTCCTTGTAGGCTCAAAATTAACCCAATATCAAATAAATAAAGCCAAATACCAATGTTTGGACTTGCAAAGGTTGAGACACCTTAGTCCTAATATTTTATCTTACAAATTCATATACATATTTATTTTTTTATGTACATGCTATTGAGGCTCTTCCCTTACCATTTTAGCTTCTAATGTGGTATTATTTTTCATGCATTCTCATTATGATACTTTTAATATGTTTTTCCACATTTTTCATCATACCTATGATTGTGGTCTTTACTATACTATGTTTCTTAATCCTTATCCTTTGACATTGATTATAATCTTAAATATCTCTAAGATACTTTTAGAGCTTACATTTTGATCCCACGTTGATACCCCACACTCTTAAGAGTTATTTTTACATTAGGGGGCATCACACCTTCCCCACACCTACTTTATTACATTATTTTGGTCATCTAGAGGCAACAAGAATTATGCATGTGCTTCAATTCTAATATAATAATATGATTATACATTATTTATAAATCATGTGGCCCTATTGTGACATTCAAGACTACATAATTCCTTAGTACACATTGATTATGACCCTACATTTATACATTATTTTAGTCACATTAGTGTGCATGATGCTTCCCTCTTACATTTTGATCTATCATTTCCATATATTTCTAGAGAATTATGTAGGAAGTGTAGAGGATTAGTTTTTTATTAAGTTAAAAACAGGTTTTTAAGGGACCCGAAACCCTGTACAAAGCAGGTTTAATAGGGAGGACCTGAAACCCATAACTAAAAGTATTCAGGATTATCCACAAAACAAAGTTGAACAAAGATGAGATGGATCAAAGCCAAGAAAAGAGAATCTAAGCAAATGAACCCCTCCAGAAAGAAAAGTTGTCTGACAAATAAGAACATATGCATGGAAAGTCTACAGGCAGTTCGAACAATAGGTACCCCCAACTAGGAGCAACCAACCAACATTAGGATTTCCCTTTGGATCCCTTCTTTTGGGATCTAAGGGTCATATCAAAAGAAGGCGAAGACCTTTTAGAATGTTTTCTTTTAACCAAAATCCATCCTTCTTCAACCTTAGCAACATCAGCTTGCCAAACCAGTGAATCCAACTTAAGAAACCCAACATCCAAGGAGATACCAACAGACCTTGAAAAGCCAGCAAAACTAGCAGAGCCGATGCTAGGCACATCACTAGAAGACAAGACAGATAGTGAGACAGCTCCAATAGAATTTATAAAAGAAGAAGCAGACAAAGGGGCAGCACCAGTAGACGTACCCACAAGAATCCTATCACATCTAGCAGTAGGGGCAGATCCAGTAGACAAATCAAAACCATTAGTTGGTTGAGAAGGAATCGAAGCAGGAACACCATTTGAAACGTCGGTCAAAGGGACAGCACTATCAATAGGGACCTTGGGGAAAAATCTAGTAGAATCTACCACAAGCACTTTAGAGCCATTAATGGGAAGATCATGCCCAACCGTCTCAGAAGAGCTCTTGAATACTGTATAATGTTGAGAAGAGGCACCTTTCCACCATGAAGAGGGCTTCTTCACTGTAACTCTCTCTAAATCACATTTAGCCATGACATGCCCAATCTTGAAGCATCTTCTACATCTGAAGGGAGTCCCTTCATAATCCAAAGATTGAATCCAGAAACCCTTGGCAGTCAAAAGTGTGATCTTTGTTGGCAGCCCCTTAGAAGCATCAATATCTACCAAAATGTGCGCATAGGTAAAATGAAGGATATCAGAGGACTCCACATCCACCATAAGAAAATCTTCCAAAGCCTCACCCACTTCCTCAAGGAGTTGGTCCACCCAAAAATGAAGTGGGAGGTTGGGGAGTCTAACCCAAATCGGTATTTTACAGAAGGATTCAGATGAGGGGTTGAAATCCTCATGCCAAGGTTTAATCATCAATGGGAAGTGATTCTCCCAAGTAAAAAAATGTTCACATAGAATAATCTTTCTATCCACCATTTTTTCAAACTTGGCAATAAAAAAACCTTTGGCCAAAGAGAAAATCTGAACCAAATCTGAAATGAGGGGTTCCTAGTGCTTAGAGACACAGTCATGGAGTCCCAGAAGACTAGGCCAAAAACTCCTAAACCGGCATATAACCGCAAGAGAAGAAAGATTAGAGGCAATCTGATCAATCACATAAACTGTCTCTTCTTCCTGATTAATAGCAATAGACTGACAAACAGGAAAAGGCTTAGATTCAGCATAAGAAGATCCCTTACCCCCTCCAAAATCCAGACGATTCGCATAAGAACCCCTAGAAGCCCCAAAAGCAGAGCAAGCCACTCTCGAAGCCCCCGAAGCAAAACCACCATCCACAATAGAGGCATCCAATCGCGTCACATCAAGAGCTTCATGATCCATGGGAGCATCAGCCGCAGGAGGACCATCGCCATTAGAGCAGGCGGAGGCATCCAAATGACTAGGGGAGCAACGGCCAGAGGCAGTCAGGAGGGAGTTCTGAGTGGCAGATATTTCAAAAAGATGATACAAGATTTAGTGATAGTGTAGAGGATTAGTTAAAACTATAATAAAATCTCAATCACAAGGGAAAATGGTGGCATAATAACCAAAAAATAAAGCAACAAACTAAAAAAATTGACCCCTTTTAGGGTCTTCTCACCCCATTTTTCATGGTAGTTCATCTATCTAACCTTAAAACTTAACCCAGATCATCTAATAAATCTTAGGATCTCTTAATAAATCCTGCAATTAAAGACCAATAAAAGTTCTTGGAGGTACATAAGTTATTAGAACCTAATTTATGGCTTGAGAAAATTAAATAAGGACCTAAGAGGGATCAAGGAACTATCATCAAGTAAAGAAAATATTAGAGGAAGTGCACTCCAGACCTCATGGGTCTTGAGCCATACTTTCCAAACCGTCATTGGAGTGCCATTTTGGTCTGTACAATGTTGGGTAGTTAAAATTGTTGGAGTATATTTAGCTATTAGTTATTGTCTCACAACTAGTTATGATTTTTTGCTTAATTTCACTTAGGAGTGTTTGCTTCTAATTTAGATTTTGTGCATCTAGCTTTATTTAAAATTGAGCTTTATTTAGATCCTCATGCTTGCACTTTAGTTCTCCTAAATATAGCTCTATGTTTTCTTTATAAGCACCTCATTGTACAATTATAATTCATCTTGTAATTACGTATTATTATTTTTTGAGTAATATAGCATTCATTTGTGCAAGTCTCGTTTGTGGAAGGTGTTTTTGTTTGTTGTTTGATCTTGCAAGCTTGTGTTGAAATATTCAACATGGTATCAGAGCTCAATCTTTACTTCAACATGGTAGCAGAGCTTTGAAAATTCAACATGGTATCAAAACCTTGAAACTTCAACATGGTATCAAACCATTCATTCAACAAGCACACTCAAGTTTTGAGGGTTTCTTTACTGAGAAGCGTTGCAGGATCCCAGATCAGTTTTTTTGTGGAAATGGTTATGAGTGAATTTTTATCAACTATGGATTAAAATGAGCATCACCATCACATCCACAACATCAAAAAATCTTAAGATTGATAGTCATTTTGTCAAAATCCAAGCAGTTGAAATTTAGGGTCAAATTAGATGAGGACACAAAAATCGAGGCAATTTTTGGGGGTAGCTAAAAAATATGGGCAATTTGGAGTGAAATGGAGATCACCATCACACTCAGAAGACTCAAAAACCCTAAGATCACCTATCAAATCATCAAAATTCGTGACTAGGTGAAAATTGAGGAATTTTTTTAAGAAGTTTCCATTTTTGGCAAATTTATGTTTTCGACAAGTTTCTAAAAATAGAAAATTTTAACTTTCGAAATGTTTCTATTTTGGAAACATTATATTTTTGAAAATTTTCTTGTAGACACTTAAAAATAATTATTTTAATTATTTTTAATTCCTCACATAATTAATTAATTAATTATGTTAATTAAAATTATTCTCAATATTAATTAAATATAATTAATATTGTCACTATAGCATATGATTTATTTAATAAATCAATCCCTTTCTTTATTCTTCTAAAAAATCAAATTCTCACAAATCTTCCTCTTAGCTAATTAATTTCAATTAATTAGTTAACCTACATGATTCCTACAAATCATCTTCTTAATTCATCATTAACCTAATAAATCCTTCTAGAAACTCCCTAAACTCACTTAACATTACTCTTCTAATTTTTTATTCCCTCCACTCATTCTCTCTCCTAGTCAAATTCTCCTACAAATATAAATCTCACCTAACATTTCCTCTAATCCCCCTCCTAATGAGTCGTTAATGGCTAATCATCATGATTAGCCACAAAGTCAACTCTTTGTCCTTTCATCCAGCCACTAGCTTTAAATGCTCTTTTTCTAGATGAATATAAGATTTTCGAAATCTCACATTCCTCTAGGCATTTCCCTCTCCCAAGGAATTTTTAATTCCTTTTTATTCTTCTAATCCCCATAATATTCATTTTTGGAGAATTTTTAATTCCTCCAATGCATCTTGTAGAGTGTGGAGATACGAAATGCCTTTAGGGCATATTTCTTGGTCTCCACACCCACTCTTGGAGCTTGTGTGAGCTCACAAGTAAATCGTAGCCCTTCATCTTGAATTCATCCTAGCCATTCGTTTTCCTCTCCTCTTCCTATAAAATAGGGTTTCATCCCTTCATTCAAAACATCTTGAAATCCAGTAAGCTTATGCTGCCCTTTTGAGCCCATGAAATCATCTTGGCAACTTGATCATCTCATCCTTATCATTCATCCTAATCATTTGTGCAAAATATTGGAGAGCCATCTACATCCAGCAATCAAAAGAGCACATCAAGTGGAGCATTATCAAGGGGCGCCTTCACTTCATCAAGCTCAATCCGAAGGAGAAGGTAAAATAGCAAGGTGAAATGGTCTTTTAATGATATTTTAGCATTCTACATGTTTATTTTGTTATGTTTTGATCAGTTTACCTTTCAAATCTATTTTCCCTTCTTCATTTTGGCACGCCCGGTGGGACTCACGTCCCTGAGAACTAATGTTGTTTTTTTTTTAGGTTTTTGTGAGTTGTGAGACGCAGCTTCCAGAATAGCGCGATTGATATATATATATATATATATATATACCTTTTTCGCAGCTTCCAGAATCGTGGCTCTGCATTTCTGTGTGACAGCTCCTCCTTATTTTGTTCTGTTTCTTTTTTTTTTATGTTTCTGTTTCTGTTGCAGCACGACAGTATATATATATATATCTTTTTCGCAGCTTCTAGAATCGTGGCTCTGCATTTCTGTGTGACAGCTCCTCCTTATTTTGTTCTATTTCTTTTTTTTTTATGTTTCTATTTCTGTTGCAGCACAACAGCTCTGTTATCTGATTTGTTATTTGATTTGTTGTTTGTTCTGTTTTAGTATAATCTGTGTGAAAGTAGGAGAGTATGCTCTTGTCTATATAGATAATCAGAAATCCAGACCTTTCACTTTTCTATTCTGTTTAGTACGACTGTATGCTCTGACCATAGGAAAGTGTGAAAATAGGAGAGTATGCTCTTGTCTACCTAGACAATCAGAAATCCGGACCTTTGACACTTTTCTATCTGTGTAGTGCTACTGTCTTCTCTATTAATCCTGTCTGAAAATTTTAGGCGCTAACTGTAGTTTGCATTTATTTCCTGTTATCTGCTCTGTTTAAATATAATCTGTCCGCCCACAGGAAAGTGTGAAAGTAGGAGAGTATGCTCTTGTCTATCTAGACAATCAGAAATCTGGACCTTTGACATTTTTATTTTATTCTGTTTAGTGCGACAAGTTGCTATGTTAAATCTAGGGTTTCTGTCTACTCTGTTAAATCTAGGGTTTCTGTTTTGTTAAATTTAGGGTTTCTGTTCTGTTAAATATAGGGTTTCTGTTCTGTTAAATTTAGGGTTTCTGTTCCGTTAAATCTAGGGTTCAAAAAAAAAAATTATGTTTTTTCACCATATCTTCTTTATCTTAACTCCATTTCCCTTCAAACTTCACCAGATTCTCCACATTGCCATTTTCCACATTTTCTTCCTTGGAGGCCTTATCTCAAAAATACACTTTTTGAAGCCCAAAATCTCATATTTCTCTATTTTTAGGGTTTGCCATAACTTCTTCCATTTTCATCCAATCACCTCCAAATTTTTCCCATATTATCCATCTTCAACTTTTGTTTCTTTGTCCCTCTTTGACAAATTTTCTCATTCCTTCATCTCTCCTCCAAAATCCCCATTTTTCACTTGCCTATCCCTTGGGAAGTGGTAAAAATCTATTCAAACCCCATTTACCCATCAAAGCTTTCTTCAAATCCACATTTGTCATTAGTAAAAAAGTTTTTATTCGTGTTTTTCTATTCATTCCCAAAAAATAAAAAAAAATTAATATTTTTGTCATTTTGTTGATTTTTGCAGGACGCTTGTTGAAGACTCTATTTTTCAAACTACTAATCAAGTTGTTTTGTAGGACACTTTTTGAAGACTCTATTTTTCAAACTACTAATCAAGTTGTTTTGTAGGACATTTTTTTTTTAAGACTCTATTTTTCAAACTACTAATCAAGTGGTTTTGCAGGTTGCCTAGCTGATTCAACCAAATATTGTGCATTTATTTAAATTAGGCACCTAGATATTAATTAAAATGGAATGAACCATTTTCTTATGTGTCTTTAAGAAAAACGTAAAGGTAGGAAAGTATGCTCTCGTCTTACTAGACGATCAGAAATCCAGACCCTCCAACCTTTTCTTGTTTGATTGTGTGTTTACCTCTAGCGGGCTTGCCCTCCCAACTTGCTCTTTGAGAAGGTAAGAGGGGAATGACCCAAGTGAGTACACCCGGACCTGGGGTTCCCAACTCACTATAATAAATAGGCCATTGACTACAAAAGGGTTAATGGTTGGGGCTATATGAGAGTTCACTCTCACATTGGGTGCTTAGTAGGATCCTAGAGATCTCAACCACGCTTACATGACTACTAAGTTCTTGGTGCTTTGTTGGGCTATAGGCCTCAATTGCGCTTGCGCAACTTCGAAGGGTAGCTCCTAACGGGAAGACTTACTAAACACCTTGTTCATAGTGGCCAAAAACCTTCTAGTCATTGGTGCAGGAGGTCGGACCTCTGAAGCGGCCCATATTCTTACGGCCCTTAGTAGAGACACAAAGTTTGCCATGAGGAGTTTTCATGGGAATTGATGCTTGGCTGCCCCGAGAAGTGAGTGTCGTGGAGGGGAGCTAGTGGGGTCAAGCATCTAAGTGTCCGCTCTAGGTAAGCGTAGATGGGAAACCAATTGGGATTCAATGACTATTGTCCTTGCCAGCCTTAAGAATGTTGTATATGAGCATGAGTGTCTTTGAGATAATATGCATTTAATCATTGTGTTTGCTTTGTTTGATACATACTTGCCAAGAGTAGACTAAAAACACATCACTATCCCCAAACACTTTGCAAAAATATTTGTCAAGACACAAACAAATTGTTCAAGTTATTACCCACGCCAAGTCCAAAATTGCGTCAAAACTTCGTCTGTCCCATTTTTCATAAGCCTAAGAGAGAAGCTAAGAGTTTATCCTCTACGTCAACATTCAAGTTTGTCCTTTGAAACACCTGCTATCGTCCAAATCAGGGTGTTCATATCCCTTCATACAACTTGCCATTTAAATAGATCCTTCATGTTCATGCCAAAGATAACCTAGTCATCAAGTTTTCTTCTAAACCATCACTACCATACCTTCTTCATCAATCATCCTCAAATTTCCTAAGTCCTTTCATCCTAAAATTTCTTAAGTCCTTTCATCACAAATTTCTTAAGTCCTTTCATCCTCAAATTTCTTAAGTCCTTTCATCACAAATTTCTTAAATCCTTTCATCCTCAAATTTCTTAAGTCCTTTCATCACAAATTTCTTAAGTCCTTTCATCCTCAAATTTCTTAAATCCTTTCATCACAAAGTTCTTAAATCCTTTCTTTCATCACAAATTCCTTAAATCCTTCCTTTCATCCTCAAATTTCTTAAGTCCTTTCATCCTCAAATTTCTTAAATCCTTTCATCCACAAATTTCTTAAATCCTTTCATCTTCAAATTTCTTAAGTCCTTTTATCACAAATTTCTAAAATCCTTCCATCACAAATTTTCTAAGTCATTTCATCACAACTTTCCTAAGTCTTTTCATCACAAATATCGTGTATGGTTGCAACTCGACCCCAAAAGAAAAAGATGGCTGGTCAACAATATGGCATGTCAGACATTGGTGTCCTATATGAAGATCCCACGCAAGATCATACACAAAGTGGGCAACCAAGCGATCAAGATCAAAGCCAAAATCTTGACATGGTTAACCAAGATGAACTTTGTCTGGAAGTGCAAACTTTCCTAGCGGATTCTTATAACCAAGAGATGATGGAAAAGTTTGTTAAACACAATCCTACTGCACTTCTGAAAACTCTTCTTGAACATGGAGCTCAAGTTCCACCTGAATTTAATAGATCCTCTCTTGTCCAAGAACCACAAGGAGACCTCGCTCCCACACAAAGTGTTGCGCCTACTATTCAAACTCAATCAATTGCAGCCCCATCAATCATCCAAGCCCAATCAATGCCACCCATGACACCTCCCACCACGGTCTCCATCCCATCTTCTTCCTCCTTATCATCCATACCACTATCAAATCCAATCTCATCCATTCTCCAACAAACTTCTATATCGCCTCCTTCTATTCAACCACATATTTCTATTCCACAAACTTCCCTTTCTCCCAACAATGTTGCAAATTTTATCCAAACCGCATTCAATCCCGTCACAACAGTTGGCAGACCGCAACAAACTATCACACGAACCCCAGCGATATCGGTCATCACATCTCACGTTCCCACCTCCTCATCATATCAATATATTGGTGGTGGTGCACCTTCTTTAGTTCATCCAATTCTTGGGGCAAATACAATCTATCAATATCAAAGTCCACAACAAGACCTCATCAAGGAAATTCAAGACATGAAGAATATCATCAAAAACATGAAAGAAAAGACTAATAAAAGGAAAGCTTACTCATTCGAAGAGTTTTGCCCTTGTCTTTACGACCCATCTATATCAGTTGCACCATATCCCCCGAGATTTGAGATCCCTAAATTCACCAAGTATGAAGGTAAAGGAGACCCCCGCGACCATGTCCAAGAATTCCACATCTTATGCCAAGAAGTCTCCTATAGTGACATTTATCTTCGCAAACTCTTTCCCAAGAGTCTCACAAGAGACGCCCTGGCATGGTTCTCATCTTTACCACGAGGTTCTATTGTCTCTTTTCCAGACTTGGCAGAAAAAATTGTGGCCCACTATGCATACAACATGGGTAATGATGTTTCTATGATGGACCTATGTAATACAAAACAAAGGCTTGGAGAGACCTTCGCCAATTTCCTACAAAGATGGCGACATCTTATCAAAAAATTCCAATGGGACATACCAAAACAACATCAAATTGAACTATTTCAAAAGAACTTGGTGCCTGAACTTTCAAGACCTTTAATATCTCAATGTATCAAATCCTTTCAAAAATTGACCGATAAGGGCCTCACCCTTGAACATGTCTTGTTGGAGGAAGGAACCTTGAAACATTACTAGAAGTCATCACAAAGTTCTTCCTCTTATCATAACGACAAGCCAAAATTCTGGGCTAAAAATAAAAACGTGGTCAATGATGGTGTAACTGATGCAAAGCGGGTCCAAACCGTGGCCGCTCCCCCAAAATCCACCACCAATATTCATCAATTCAACAATCAAAACAATTCAAATCAATCTCAAAAACCTCACAACAATGTCTCAATCTAGGGACGACCACCCTGATCGAATAACAAGACTCCAAGAGGTTTCACTCCTCTTGTTGAGCCTATTGAAGTGGTGTTTCAAAAACTTGTCCAAGCAGGTATAGTGGTTTTTCCAATCACTCGCCTGTTTGATCCCAATCAACCTAAACCAAGATGGTATAATGAAAATGAGTATTGTGAATACCACCGTATCAAGGGACATGATACACGAAAGTGTATGAAACTGAAGATCTACATATAAGATCTCATTGATAGAGGTGAGATTAAGGTAGCAAATGCAAAACCTAGTAATAACAATGACAAACTCAAAATGTACCAGGAACCCTTCCCAAAGCATGATAAAGGAAAAGGCTCATCATCTAACGCAATGGGTTATGACTATGCTAATCACATAACCGGTTTTGATTTTTTAGTAAGTCGCATTGAACCTGCAGACAATCATGTCAATGTCATAACCATCCAAGGAGTTAATCCTCCTCCTTCCCAAAGCAGACCAAATCTGGCTAGAATAGTCATTCAAGGTGCCATGCCTTCCACCTCCCATTTCCAGAATGACTGCAATGCAACTACACGCCAAGGAAGAGTCACCATCCAAGGAGTTCCTCCCCCACCAAACCCCCCACCCATGTCTTCCACCCGTCGATATGACCTCCTTGATCAACTTGGGAAGACACCGGCACAGATCTCCATTTTGGAACTTCTCAAGACTTCTCCGGTCCATAAAGAAATTTTGGAACAAGCCCTTCTCCAATCATGCGTTCTTGATAACATCAACGCCACCCAATTACAAATCCTCATTGGAAACCTTGCTGCCTAGCAACATATTGTATTTAACTCCCAAGATGCTCCCACAGAGGAGGACCATAAAAAAACCTTTACACATCGAAGCTCTCATCCACAAGCATAAGGTCAAACGTATCCTGATAGACGGTGGATCTGGGCTTAATCTATGTACATACAAATTAATAAAACAATTGGGAATTTCTGAGGATCTGATAGACACATCAAGAAGGATCACAATAAAGGCATATGATGATGCGGAAAGAATTTCAAAGGGCGTGATCACCTTACCTCTTCAAGTGGGCCCCATTACAATTGAAACCCCTTGCCAAGTACTCGATCTTGATCTCCCCTACAACATTCTCCTCGGGAGGCCATGGATTCATTCCTTGCAGGTCGTACCCTCCACCTATCACCAATGCATCAAATTCCCCTATAATGGAAAAGTGATCACTGTCAAAGGTGATCCCCAACCTTTTCAATATTGCAAACTATTAGAGGGGAAGCATCCGTATCATTGCCCACTAAATAGACCTTCGCCAACGCCTCCATCTGACACATCAAATTTTGCCTCCACATCATCCCAACCAAATAATCAAATCAAGATCTTGGACAATGGTTGTGGAGAATACAAATTGGAGGACGTCTTATTAATAGGCAACCTCCCTCTCTCTCCTAAGTCATTTGGCAAACCAAAAGAGCTAAAAAAGGACCCGAAACCAGTTATGCAATGCCAAAACACCACCTTCCAGCAATGGGGCCCACTTGATAATGAGAACCTCGAAGCAGATATCTATTCATGGCTGTACCGAGAAGAGGATGATGATCCAACAAGAATATCCAATGAAATGTACCCAAAAGCATTTACCATAGTTGAAAAAATGGGTTACAAAGGACACGGTCTGGGACCAGAGGAGAAAGGAAGAAAAGCACCCATAAATCCTATCTCCTATAGATACAACAGAGGCTTGGGGTACACCCTGGTGCCTAAGATTACTATCATCGGTGCCCCTTCTAGTCCTTCTTCGGATATCGAAAGCATTGACGAAGAGGAATTCCACGAAATGCCTTATGAATACGAGAAAGATACCTTCTTCGATGCTTACATCAATACCATCACCCCCATAACCCCTCCCACTTCACATGAGCTACATCTTGTCCATCCTGAACTCATTGACTGGGGCCAACGAGACAAACCCACTTTAGATATCTGGGTCGACGATAATTCTCTCATTGCTCTCCGAATAGCGCAAAATATGGAAGATTGTAATAAAATTGAGGGTATTCAACTACACGAAAAGAGATACTTTGGTAGTCAAGTCAATGCCCTTATCCACAAAAAAGATAATAAAAGAAAAAGATATGATTTCCTAGGTGAAACCTCCCTGAGGCGCCTTTGGATGAACAAGAAATAAAAACAAAGGGCGTATCTGAAAGTGAAAACCTGGAAAAGGCACTTGACGATGAGGGATTTGACCTCCCTACCATTGGTTACCTTCCACAGGACAAATCAAATTTGTTGATAGAAGAAATAGACAGCATCAACATGGGCACCGAAGTCATTCCGAAAAATGTGCTCATTGCCAAATCCCTCACCGAAATCAAGAAATAAGACTTCATCAACTTCCTTACAGAGGTTAAAATCAATTTTGTATGGTCCTATTCCGATATGCCAGGGTTGGATCCTGCCTTGGTGGTTCACAATCTCGCTGTCCGCCCAGATGCAAAACCTGTAAAACAAAAACTCCGCAAAATGCACCCACATATTGCCCTCTTGGTCAAGGCAGAACTTTAAAAGTTGTTAGACGCAGAATTTATCAAACCCATAGACTACGCTGAATGGGTCTCCAACATTGTACCTATCGGCAAACCTACTGGGGGCATCCGCATCTACACAGATTTCCGAGATCTAAATATAGCTTGTCCTAAAGACGATTTCCTGCTCCCAAACATAGATATGATTGTGGATCTTACAGTAGGACATGAAATGCTATCGCTAATGGATGGGTTTTCTGGATACAACCAAATCAGGATAGCATATGAGGATTAGCATAAAACCGCATTCACAACACCATGGGGTACTTTCTTTTACCGGGTCATGCCTTTTGGCCTTAAAAATGCTGGAGCTACATATCAACGGGCAATGACAACAATTTTTCATGACCTCTTGCACAAAATTATGGAGGACTACGTGGATGATCTGCTAGGCAAATCCAAGACAAGACAAGAGCACATCCTTATTCTAAAACAGATCTTTGAAAGATTGGAAAAATACAAGCTGCGTCTAAATCCCAAAAAGTGTGTGTTTGGCGTCACATCGGGAAAACTACTAGGATTCATTGTTTCCCGCAGAGGCATTGAGGTTGATCCCGCAAAGGTAAAAGCTATTATGGAAATGCCTCCGCCAAAAACTCTCAGACAACTACGCAGTCTCCAAGGAAAACTCTAGTCTATCAAGCGTTTCATTTCACAGCTAGCCGACAAGTGCCATCCATTTGCACACCTGTTACGTAAAGACACAAAATTCAAATGGGATTGCCTCTGTCAAAAGGCCTTTGAAAAATTAAAAGAATGTCTAGCATCACCTCCAGTTTTGATGCCACCTACCCCTGGAAAACCCCTCATTTTGTACATATGTGCTACTACAGTAGCATTGGGGGCATTACTGGCACAAACAGATGATCAAGGGAAGGAACATGCCATCTACTACATCAATCAGACGTTGGTAGGATATGAACTCAACTACACCCCCATTGAAAGAGCATGTTTGGCATTAGTGTTCAGCACACAGAAACTATGACACTATATGCTAAACAATAAGACAAAATTAATTGCTAAAATTGATCCACTTAAATATCTCCTATCAAAAGCTGCTCTCACTGGCAGAACGGCTAAATGGGTCATGCTCCTAAGTGAGTTTGACATTGAATATGTGGACAGAAAGGCAATCAAGGGACAAGTCATTGCAGATCAGTTGGCTGAAGCTCCACTTCCAGGCGACCATTCTCTTCTCACTTATTTTTAGATATTTTCCATTTTTGGGAACCCTTCAAGCCTTCCAAGCCTTAATTAACATGCAGTTGGCTTTTTGTTCATAACTTGGTCATGTAGGCTCCAATTTTTAACTTCCATATATTTTCAAAAATTTGGTTTTGGTGTCGATCTACTCATGGTGGTGGTTTTGTCAGATTCTACTCCTGGTGACTACTATAGGCCTCCAAAGTCAACCTTGTTTTTCATGCTTCTGGGGCCATAACTTGGGGAAATGGAATCCATTTTTTTTACTTCTACATATCATTGGAAAGCTCTCAGAGTCCTTTATTCATATCTAATGTTAATTTTTCTATGTTTTACCTATGTAATTTTTCTATGTTTTACGTCTTTGTGCTTCGAGGATTTTCTTCATGTTCCTATTCTTCTGGGATATTTTCTTAGGGGCTTCTTAGACCTTCATTCATTTTTTAGCAGTTCATGTTTTTTTCATGTATTGCATCTCTCACTTTTGGAGAGGATTTTTTTCCCATGTGGTTTTCCTCCTATTATTTACTTAGAGAGACTTCATTAGTTTGTACATGGGTACCTAATCAAGCCTTTTGTTGTCGGGGTCCATTTTTGCATTTATGCATTTAGAGTTTTTTTTACCCTCTAAGTTTCACTTAGGAGGGGGGGAGAGGGGAGGGTGGGTTTTAGAGCATATTCAGCTATTAGTTGTTTTTTTACTAGTTATGTTTTTTTGCTTAAGTTCACTTAGGAGTGCTTGCTTCTATTTAAATGTTGTGCATCTAGATTTATTTGGAGTTGAAATTTACTTAGCTCCTCAAGCTTGCACTTTAGTTCTCCTAAATTTAGCTATGTGCTTTCTTTATAAGTACCTCATTGTACAATTGTAATTGTGTAGACTTTTCTTTTGAGTAATATACGACTCATTTGTGCAACTCTCGTTTGTGGAAGGTGTTTTTTTTTGTTGTTTGATCTTGCAGGCTTGTGTTGCAATATTCAACATGGTATTAGAGCTCAATCTTTACTTCAACATGGCATTATAGCTTTTAAAATTCAACATGGTATCAGAGCCTTGAAACTTCAACAAAAAATACTAAGTACTCTCACTAATATTATAGATTTACTATTGTGAAAGATAATTGGGTTAATTTTTTGTATTAAGCATCATATAATCAGCAGTTACAAAAATTCGAGAGTCTTGGTTGGATAACTCACAACCAGCTAAAGAGTTAAAACATAGAGTGTAGACAGAACCATGTCAGGTAGGATCACAAGCCACGATATAAGACCATATACATTGGATGGAGTTGAATTACAAAATTACACAAAATGAGAGTCATAGCAAAATGAAACATAGGTTATACAGCTAGCTAAACATAAAGGAGGAGTCAGGATCCTTGTTGTCGCCCACGGGGGGGAGCCATGCAGTCCAACCTAATTCTCCCTCACACCAGACCAGCACATTTCCCTTGGCAAACTAATCTCTGAAGGGGTGGGAGGGTAGCCCTTCCAGCTCCAGCTCAATAAAGTCCTCTCTCTGCTGTCGTGCCTCCATCTCCTGCATAAATCTCATCAGCCCCTGCTCAAAGTGTGTCTTGTTGCTTCCCATACAGTCCCAAGTGAATCCATGTGAGAGCTCTTGAATGAATACCAGGGTTGTTCCATTCTTCAACCACCTATCAAATTTGTCTTCCTCCAATCGTAGAACCACTGTGACCTGCGTAGCAACAAGGTAGCAGATGAGTCTCCTAAGAGACTTAGTGAGGTTTCTACCCTTTCCATTAAACACATCATCGTTCCTAGATTTCCAAATGATCCAAAGAATTTCCAAGGAGAGAGCAGACCAAAAAAGATTAGCATATTTCTTATCACCTCTAACATAACCAAATACCATCTCTTCAATAGAAAAACAACTGTTATTAACTGAGATACCAAACAAATTCCAAACTTCTTTGGAAAAATGACATTCAAAGAAAATGTGATGTACTGATTCGAGGACACAACATAGTTTACATAGTAGGGGGTCACCGTTGTTATCTTTAAGTGGCAGTTTATGAAGCAGGAGTCTCCAAGCAAAAAATTTCTTTTTCAGCTCAGTCGGGTTAGACCAGAATATTAAGAGGCTAGCATACCACTTTTTTTTGAATCTTAGGAGAGGTTCCAGGTGTTGTTAAGGTGTGTAAGAATATCTACATAGTCAGAAAGGGTAGAGTAGATCATTTTGGCCTTAGTTAGTGGGAGGGGGGAGCCATCTATCCAGCAGAGGGAGGCTAATGGGGAGGGCAAGGAGGGGTTAGGAGAGGAGAGGATTGGAGCAAGTGCAGATTTAAGAACATTGTAGGTTCTGGCTTGGGAGAGGGGAAGGTTAAATTTGGAGTTGAGAGTCTCCCAGGAGATCAAAATACCATCTTCCAGAATGTGTTCAAATGTGACCAATCCTTGACTATGCCATTTCAGGTCAGAGCAACCTTGAAGACAAGCTAACAGTTTCCCATTGTGCAGAGCATTCCACCATATAGACCTTCCCAGATTGAGAGAACCCTTCTTATCTTTAATGCTCCTATTGCTGGTGAATTGTCTAACATGGTTCCAAGCCTTCCATATAGACTTGAAGACTTCTGAGCCCACAGGGAAGACCTCAAATTTTCCAGCAATCAGGTCTCCCATGGATAGGTTCTTCCATTTTTTTACCATTTTTTGGGTGGAGCATTGAATATTGTGTCTAACAAGCACTTTCCAAGGTTCATGTCCATCAAGGGCTTTACAAATCCATTTGGCAGCCAGTGCAATTCCCTGGAATTTGAGATCTTTGAGGCCCATACCTCCCTGCATCTTAGATCTGACACACCAATCCCATTTGACAGCATGTTGTTTCTTGTTGCCCTTCCCATCTGACCAAAGGAAGTTCCTAATTATTTTTTGTATATAGTTGAACTGGTAGTTGTTGAATAGCCAGGCTGAAGAGTAGTATATGTTATATGAGGATAATATTTTTTGATAGACCTGGAAATGACCTGTTAGGGAGAGAAAGTTCTAGTTCCATTTAGTGAGCTTTTTATCCACCTTATTTCTGAACCACTCCCACATTTCTTTCAAATTCGGGGAAACGGAGAAGGGAATGCCCAGGTATCTGATGATAGTATTCGGTCCTCCCCACTTCAGATCAAATTTAGACAACCAGATAGAAGGGGAGTTTGTCCAACCTAGCAAGGTAGATTTATGGAGAGCAATTTTACTACCTAAGGCTTTACAGAAGATTTCAATGTTGTGAAGAAGAGATGATAAGTTTTCCTCATCCAAGGTGAACCGAATAGTTGTGTCATCTGCAAACTGAACATTGATGATTTCTTCTTTATTAGGGAGGGAAATTCCTTTGACCCTAGGGGATAAACCAAAATCCTTTAGGATATAGTGCATAGCATCCGCAGCCAAGACAAATAAGGTTGGGGCAAGTGGGCAACCCTGTCTAATTTATTAGGAGAGAATGATGTTGCCATATTTTAATCCATTTACATCAACAACATCATTGGCATCGCAGAGTAGTGTTTGAACAATCTTGCAGAAGGACTCCGCGAAGCCCAGACTAACTAGCATCTGACTTATGAATCCCCATTTTATTCTATCATATGCCTTCTCAAATTCTATTAAGAGCATTGCCCCATTCTGACCGAAGACCTTTGCCCACTCAAGTGATTCCCAGCAGGTCACAAAGTTCTCAAGGATATACCCGCCTTTGACAAAGCATGTTTGGGTGGGCTAATTATTTTTGGTAGGATTCTAATCAACCTGTTGGCTACCACTTTGGCCAGTATTTTATAAAATACATTTAGTAGCGTGATAGGCCTCCAGTTCTTAATCAAAGTTGTCTCTCCTTCCTTAGGGAAGAGTTTGATAAGCCCTTGATTGATCTCTTTGCCCAGGGTTCCTTTAGTAATAGCCTCCAGATACAGGTCATGGAGGTCTCCTACAATCCATCCAATGTTTTTCTTATAGAACTCCACTGGGAATCCATCTGGTCCAGGGGATCTGTCATTGCCCATTGAGGAGATGGCCATTGCAATTTCCTCTCTTGAGATAGGGCGCCCTACAAACTCAAAGTCCTCAGCATTAAGTTTGGTTGGGATCAATTGCTTAATGAGCTCCCTAGCATGCCTTTGGTCATCATTTACTTCATCTGAAGTGAAAAGCTTCTGGTAATAATGGGAGAAGCAGTCTACGATCCCCTGGGAGTCTGTGATATGGGTGTTGTTATCCCATATAGCATTGATGTTCTCTTTTGCCTCCTTAACTTTGAGCATATGGAAGAAGAATTTGGACCCCTTGTCTCCCGAGTCCAACCAATTTAGTTTGGACCTGGTTTTTATCCCTTTAATTTTCTGGTTCTGAAACTTCCTGAGGTGATCTTTGATTGTCATCAGAGTGAAAGAAATATTTTCATCACTAGGGGAGTTCTAAAGATTCATTTCAGCAATACATAGATCCTCTTGAAGTAATCTTTCTAACCTCCTGACATCCTTGGCTTTCTTTTTCCCCATTGTTTGACAAAGGGTGGTCCAAGTTTTAATGTTTGTATTCCATTCATCTATTCTAGAGAGTCGGTTCAAGTTCTTCTTGTTAAACAGTCTGATAAAGGTCAGGGCAGAGCGAAGGTCCTCATCCTTTAGGAGACTAGTATTGAGGATGAATGAAGGGGGTCTAGAGGAGATGGGGGGGCCAGCTAGAAAGAGGTCAATTCCTATTATTATTGGGTGGTGATTTGATAGGGTAAATGGGGAGACAAGATAATGATCTCCATTAGGGCCTTTGTCAATCTCAAAGTGGCATTTATTGAAGTAGAGTCTGTCCAGTCTGCAATATATCCTTCTATTCAACTGTTGATAGTTACACCAGGTGTACCATATAGTGTTCAGATGGTCTTTTCTTCCAGCAATAGGGTCAAAAAGGTGTAATTTATTAATTATTCTATCCCATTGTAGCCTTTCCATTCCCTTCCATTCAAATTTGTTGCCACCTTTTTTGTCATTGGCAGATTCAACCATATTGAAGTCTCCCCCAATAATCCAAGGAATATCATCTAGCCCTACTAGCCAGTTCTCCCCTTTCTCTATAGTCAGTCGGGGCATAAATAGAGCAAATTTCAAACTTTTGGTTCCCCATTTGAATAGAGACCCATATAGCCCTAGCACAGCGGGATTATCCCCAGTTAACCACTTTGTTGGCCCATTTAGGACTAAGAAGTATGGTTGTGCCTCCTTTTCCTTTGGTATGGTTAGTGTAAAATGAGGTAGCCTCCCTCCAGATACATTTGAGACCAATTTGCAGGGTAAAGCCCACGGCTTTTAGCTCTTGTAAGAGGAGGCAATCCATATTCTTATGTGCATTTAGAAATCTCTTTATGATGTACTTCTGATCAGGGGCCTCCAAGCCCCTAATGTTCCAAGAAATTATTTTCAACATGATTCACTTGGTTGGGATGGATCAGTTTGGGATTTAAATCCCTCAAAACATTTGGGCCAGTCCTCTTTATTTGTAATATTGGTAGCATCAAATGCAATAGAAGAGGAGGGTCTACCTCTCTTTTTCCTTGCCTCGGATATTTGTTCAGGACCTAGGGATTCCTTCCTGGTAGCACTATCTTTATTGTTCTTAGGAGATCTTTTCCTCCTAGTTTTCCTATTTTTAACCATAGTAAATCCATCCTGAGTATCTGCCAGCCCTTGTTCAAATTTGGTGTTCACAAAAGTGAAGGGGTCTATGCTAATCTCCACACCTTGAGTGGCAGTTAGCTCTACCTTCAGGGCAACAATAGGAGTGCTAGAAGTACAAGAGGCACCACTAGTAGGGTCTCTCTTAGAGGCCTCTAAGATACAAATTTTGAAGGAAGAAGAAGAATAATCCAAATTTAAACTCTTGAGGAAGTTCAATTAATAGAAAATTCACTCTTTGCCATCTGATATTAATTTTTATGAAGTGATCAAATAGGGGTTTATTGGGTGGAAGCATCTTTCACCAACTATAAAACATTATATATAAGAGATATATAAGTATAGCTATTGCCTCAAATTGGAGCTTTTAGAAGTTACACTTAGACCTCTTGGTTATAAGATTCAAACCAATCAATTAATAGTTACATTTTAATAATGGAAGAATTATTCTTAAAAGTGAAAAGCATGATTTAGACGTGGATTACCTTGACTTGATTTTGGCTTATGATTTTGAGCCCACAACTTTGAAAAACCTTTCTTAATTATTTCACTCTCTATAACTTATATATACAAAACTTTAGATACATATTTTATATAATATTAATATTAAATCTCATTTAAAAATGAAAATTTTAATATTCCCTTATCATTAATTAATACATTGAAACCTAACTTATGATAACTATTTTCCATATAAAAAACCTAACTTATATGATAACTATTTTCCATATAAAAAACCTAACTTATATGATAACTCTTAACCCATTTAAATAGTTTATTTTATCATAAATATAAAGAATGAAAAGAGTGAATAAACTAGATTCATGAACTACTATAACAAAATATGATAAACAAAAAGTGCCCAAATAGACTGCCAAAAGCTACATGAGATAATAAACTTTACATGGCATCATTAAGATATGATGGGGGAATGCCAAATAATGCCATGCTTTCATGGACTCATACAAAACTTTCTTAATTTAGATACTTATTCTTGTCAAATGTAGATAGAGATCAATTTCTATTACTATAATAAGTAGTAAAATATGTTTAGTCATGCACTCTTTGCCACCTTTGACGATGTGTTTACATATTTTCACTAATAAAATCAGTCAAATCTTATAATGCCAACTATTTAAAAGTTCAATAATGTTATGTCTAATAAAGGTAAAGAGAATAATGGGATATTTATAATTTTTAATTTCACATCAAATTTTTTGATTCATTCATTAAAAAAGTTGATGTATACTCTCATATCACAAATGACTTTTTGGGATGCTTTTAGCTAGCAAGGAACATCATTTAAAAAAAGATTTATTTAATTGGACAATGACAATATATTAGGCCCAATTTAAGAAGAATGTTTCATTTTCTTGGTCACATGCCAATGTGATAATAAAGGTTAACTTTCTATACAAATCAAAAGCTAAAAAAAAAAAAAAAAATTGCATCAACATTTCTTGTCATCTAGAAATGGTATCTAGAGACTCAATAAACATTAGAACGTTCCAAATATATGAGATAACATGTGGTAACTTTAATAATTGGACTTATTGTCGAGAATAAATTAACCTATGTTTATAAGAGAAGAATTTTTGTATACTTAATAGAAACTTTTGGGATATTTCAAATGTTTGTTTTAGATATTCATTATGGTTTTTTATATTTATTTATTTTTTATTTGAATTTTTTTATATTATTTAGTTTAAAATATTTTTATTTTTTTTAATATTTATTTTGTTAAAATTAGATTATTTTTATAATTTTATTATGTTTTTTTATTACTGGAGCATTAATAGACCACTAATAGCACACGAACAACACTTAAAAGTTTTCAGTTTTAATCAAATACATAAACAAAGTAGCAAACAAAACACAAAACTAAGAAACGAGTTGTTATTGGTATTCAATAGGGAGCTTGTATAGGTCACCATAGTTGGTACCAATAGTGGCACTCAGATCTATGTTATGTTGATTGAGCTTCATATCCTACAAGACATACAATGTGTAGTCGATCTATGCATCACTTTAGAGTTGAATTTGGATATGATTTTCAGCTTTCCTTCCAGGTCATCCAAATTGGTTTTTAGAGCAATCACCTTAGCAATTATTTAGTCACACTTGGGGCATTGTTTCTAGGCAAGTTCAACAGTGGGAGTTCTGTCATATTCATTTGATTCCAAGAGGGGGACATTCATCTCTTCAAACAGACTACCACCTCAATTTTGGGGCTCTCATTCTTTTCATCTTCCTCATCTAAATTATTGGTGCAAATTTTTTATGTTGATATAATTGTGGTGTGTAGATATAATTTTGTTCTCTATCTTTAAAAATCATTAACAATCTTAAGATCTATTTGTTACCCTTCAATAACACTAAAAAAATTAAATAGTGTCTCGATTGTATATTTAAGGGTGTCACCTTATATCACATTAATTATCAATTGGTAGCATTTTGTATTCATAAGTTCGATTTCTCTTCATTTTAGTGGCATTTCAACTTCAACTTATTTAATCTTAATTTTCTCAATATTTAACATTCTCGATCTCTATATTTAGATTTTAGTAAATCAAAATTAAGACCTAAATATCATGGAATTCAAAAACTATATCTACATATAAAGGTACTAATGGTGCTCTTTAGCAACATACTTTCCCAAATACGAGTACACATAGTAGTCAACTAGGTTTGAAGATCCAAAATTACACACAATCCTATCAAAATCTTAAGATTGAATTGTCATAAATCTCTTATCATTAATATAATATTAGTTTCCAGTTTCCAATTTCCAGTTTCCAGTTTCCAGTTTCCAATTTCCAGTTTCCAATGTCCTAACATAATATTTTAACATTGATACCACACCAATTTTTTTAGCAATTCCTAATCCATCTATAATTTTAACATATTTTGTTTGTAATTCATATTACTCAATGTACCAATTTATATTAATCAACTTCACCTCAATTTTAATATTAAATGTAATCACTATATAGTTCATTTTTCTACAATTTATATCTTAATAAATCATTGCAAATTTTAATATTCTAAAAAATATTTTTATACAAAAATGGTTATTTTCTCCCTAGAATAAATACATAGTGGTGTTATGGACTAATATATATATATATATATATATATATATATATATATATATATATATATATATATATATATATATATATATATATATATATATATATATATATATATATATATATATATATATATATATATATAAACATTAATCTAGGTTAATTCAAAACATGTATACACAAACATGAATTAAATTAGATTAATTAATAGTAAAAAATAAGTATAATTAAAATGTGTTCTTTAACACTAGGAATGTATAGTTAGATAATACAATGTTCAGAAACAGTGGTACATAAGTTATTTTGGGGTGTTCTCTATCTATAATTAAGTTCAAATTTGTTATCATCGTCTAGTTGAATCTAGGTCATTTTCATAAGCATAGAAGCATGGATATAAAATTGTTTGTTGTGTACTTTTGTTGTCATTCTCTAGATTCACTAGATTCATTGTTCTTATTTATTATCTAAGTACTAACTATATTTAGAACTACCTATAGGAGGCTATTAGATTAGCAAGGCATAAGTTCTCATTCATCAATCACATTCATAATGCTTTGTGATCACTTTCTCAATATAATTCAAGACCCCACATCTATATTGTCTCATATGCTTAAGGTAATATTTTATTGAAGCCCGCTAAAAATAGGGGTTTAAGTTGGTTAGTATTGGCCCCTAACAAGTTTTCTAACCCAATTCTTGAGCTCAACATTTGATTTATCTCACTCAATTGTAATCTAGATTTGGAAACACTGACTATTTAGGTTCTAAATTTGCTTCAGTGTGGCTTATCTTAGCCTTTGTCTACTATTAACATAATAAGATCATAATCAAACTAGTTTTCTCATCCACTCTTACCATTATCATACAAATTGTTTTCCTTTGTCAATTTGTTTATAAGATCAAGGTGATATAATGGGCGTTCTTTGATGGCACATCCCTAGCTCTTCCTTAGAACTTGTTTAACCCAAGATATTCTTGAGAGTTGATATTCCTAAAAAAGATGCACTCTCCAACCCCAACCCCTTTTATTGCCCCTCATTGTACATGCATTGACAAGTTTAACCTATCATTGATGGATTAGATACGTAACTTCATAGGGAATTCCCCCGTAGTTCTTATAGTTTGCAAAATATTTATGTATCTTGCACGTCTTTCGTAGATCTGACTTGAATGCTTGTGATGCCTTCAAAGAGTTAGATCCATCATAGCCATGTACTTTGATATAAATGTTCTAAATAGTATTTTATGAAGACACTTGAAGAGTCGTGATCACTTAATTTTTGTCCACCGAATGACTCGAGTTTAATCTTGTGATCCTTCCTAGTTTTTTAGGTCATCTTAAACATTTTATCTTCATATATGAACCTCTACAATGCCATTTTCTAAGTTTGCCGTGGTCTTTTATCTTCATATATTAGCCTCTGCAATGTCATTTTCTTAGTTTGCCATCATCATCACCATAAATATCGTATACCATAAATATCGTATTCCTTACTTTTAGAATGTCTCAAAATAGCATCAATACAAGGTTTATCCTAAGTTTGATGAATTGCTACTAGTTTAATATTGATGCCTTATGCCCTTTTGTGCAATCAAAGAATCAATTGTCTCATTATATTGAAGTCCTAACTTTATCTAATCTTCAATAAAGGTTTGATCCTCAAATCGCAAAAATTACGATTTGTTGCAACATTCCCACCATAAATTTCTTCACATTAGATCCTAATCATCTATTTGGCTAGCCCAATAATCTTTTAAGAGAAGAGATGTGTTTTCATTCCTTGACGTTAATCTTTCTTTCCTATCATAGAAGAGATACATCATTAATTTTGATGTTAAACTTATGAAGATTTACAACAAAACCCTAATATTGCTAGTTACTTGTAGGTAGAGAAGTTTTTCTATGGGGAATTGAACTTGTGCTTTATGCCTTCTCCTAAGAAATTGGTTCATCTCGATTAATTGCTTGGCATACCGAACTAAAAAAACATTATCATCCAAATAACAGGCGGCAACTAACAAAACAATATCAGCCACATACAAAACCCTTCTCTAGTAATTAATCACCATTCCTTCATCTCACAAACTCTTACTGAAAGCATCTCCAGATTCTTCAAAAGAAGGCAAACATTGTTGGGATTGTTCCAATCGCCATTAAGAATAACGACTATAGAATGGGTCCCAATATTTACATATCTCATGCGATTTATGACTTGCCTGGGTTCCTCTCAATATCATATAAAAAAATTTAAGTTGCCTTTGAGAACGGGATCCATAAAACCCATCTAAACAAATATCCTATGTAAAATGCATGCAGCTTCATCCTTAAAAGCTAATAGTTAACATAACTTACGACTTATAGAAAGTCAAAATTGTGCTTTTCGAAATTAAAATTTTACTTGGAACGAAAATTAATATTTCCAAATCATATCACCATTATACTAATTAGTTACATAAGAGAACTTAATTATTTAAAAGGGCATATATACACTTTTAGAACCTTGGAAAATCGTTATATAATTATTTGTTTCAGTAGTGTCTAGGAAAACGCGTGACCTGGACCAACAAAACAACCTACCTATTTTAGAATGAAAACCATTCCATCCTACCACATATTGATCTAGAGACCACTGATTATTATTTCTTTGCAACCATATACATCCCCTACAAAAAAAAATTATCTCAGTGATGCCCTACCATACATTTATTGTCAAAGAATCGATATGTTGACTAGCCTACCTTGACTAGAATCAAAAAGCTACAAGAAAGTGATGACGTTTGCATGGTAAATTTCTGTTTTTTTTTTCAAGAATATTATTTTGTTTCCAGAGACACTACATAGTTTCATACTTCTTGATATCAAGAGATAAAGCTTCAAGTGAAATTGATACCAATTCAAAGGAACATTGAATCCGCAATGTCGTGGAAGTGTTAAGGACACAAAACTAGCATCTAAATGGATTCTACATGACTCATTCAATGTTGTCCAAGCCGACTATTATTTTGTTTCCAGAGACACTACATAGTTTCATACTTCTTGATATCAAGAGATGAAGCTTCAAGTGAAATTGATACCAATTCAAAGGAACATTGAATCCGCAATGTCGTCGAAGTGTTAAGGACACAAAACTAGCATCTAAATGGATTCTACATGACTCATTCAATGTTGTCCAAGACGACTATTATTTTGTTTCCAGAGACACTACATAGTTTCATACTTCTTGATATCAAGAGATAAAGCTTCAAGTGAAATTGATACCAATTCAAAGGAACATTGAATCCGCAATGTCGTGGAAGTGTCAAGGACACAAAACTAGCATCTAAAGGGATTCTACATGACTCATTCAATGTTGTCCAAGCCGACTATGCCACACCTCTTTATGTTGCAAACTCTTATGAAATTGCTTTACATCTTTCTCCATAGTCTTAGCATTGCTAGAATGTAGTTAGAAAATTGGTGGCAGAAAGGGGTCAATAAGTATATTGACATAAATGCACATAACGTGCCTGATAAATTGCTCAAGTATTTAGTTCTAGACTAATGAAAGGTCAGAGGCATAAAGAAACTCCACTTACCCAATCGAGAAAGAATCAATAATGCCATACTAATTTTAAGGCTCTGCCTATTACACAATTCTAATTATTTAAGCTCTCGGCTTTGAAGCTAATTTTTTTATGTCAACCAGAACCATTTACCTAATCAACAAGTTCACAAAATCTCACTTCGCAAACGAGTTAAAAGTATTCAACTTGGTTGTGATGGTTCTCTAAGCTAAACTACACTACTTTATCAACAGCGTGCATCCTAGAAAGGCAATAGAAGAAATGGCCACTGGTGAGAAATGTGTCACTGAATGATGACTCAATAAATGCAGCATGAAGTTAAATCCAACAAAAATAAAAGATCTACATGCACTAGCTATATCAAGGACTGTGATTTTGCCTTTAGTGTTCTCAGAACAAAAAATCCAATAAAGAACACCACGGTAGCAAAGTAAAACATATAAAACGCACTACTAATTTTACGATTTTGATAGAAAAGAAAATAATTAGTCCCAGATATAACAATATATTGTTTTAAATTCTAGCTTAAGTGCTTTGCCCCTAAAGCTTGGTTGACCAGATGACAATTATGTAAACACCAAATTATCCCAAGATTGGTGCCAAACCAATCGGTCCATTCAATTTCTTAAAAAGACATTAAAAAGTAAGGGCCTGATGAATAGTCCATTGGGGAGCAATATTTACTAGTCCAGTGAAACTAAGTGAAAAAGATGGAGCATGACCACAATGATATTTGTTGTTCAATTCCACTGGGAGCCACTGGCCTGGGACATGTGCTTTAATGAAGCAAGTATAACACAGTTTTCCACCCCAGAAGAATATGGACCCCATTTATGTCCCTTGGCTTTTGCAAATGGTCACAATGAGCAAAACAATATTAATAGGATGCTAATCCCAAAGAATAACATTACATAAATTAGTGTAAAGCTTGATACACAAAATTATATTTTAAATAATGTGTTAAATGGTGAGAAAACCCTTAAGAATAATAACTGCGAATAGATGAAAATTAACTTTTTAAACGTGTGGCACAAGGTATAACAGTAGTGACTCAAACAGGGTTCTTATGCAGACTTAAGACAAATTAACAATATCTATACCATTAAGCAGTAGTTCAGTAACTAGGATACAAAAGCAAATTGAAGGGTCCATCAGTTTCAAACACAACTACAGTAATTCAAGATTGGACTCCATTTACGCACTCTTAGATTCACATTTGTAGCTGTCCATTTTCCATGTTAGAAATTGACAATGAAGTTAAATTGAGAGCTGAATAAGAAAGCATGAATTCCCATAAACTGTTGCAGTGTCCAATTAATAAAAAACGTGTTAAAGAGAGTTAGAACAAGTGAAGTTTGCAAAACGACTTCCAGGTGAAAATCTAGATACAGAATTTGAGTATTTGGTGTACATCTCCAGAAGCAGTTTTTTACTATAACATAGGTGGATTGCAGAGCATGCTGCACATCTGCCATCACTTGGCTCACACTAGTCAAGCGACTGCCAACAAAATTTCATCAAGAAAATACCATTAACACCTGTGCTTTATGCGTTGATTCCCCAAATATATAGTACCAAAAGATGATCTAGCCAAAAAACTTTGCCACCAACACATTGGTGCAAGGTGCAAGGTGCAAGTTGAAATGATTTCTATTTATCCATTCTCCTTGGGAAGTATATAAAAGACACAAACAGATCGTTCTTACTAGAGTATGAAAACTGAAAAGTATTCACCTAATACTGTGTTGTGGGTCTTTTCTGAGTGAGCTGATTCAATGGGGCATTCATCATGCTGTATTAAAATTAACTCAAAGACATGGCCATTCTAAGCATAATTCTTGTTGCGGTTGTAATATAGCCCTACCACATGCATTTTAGCTGTGTGTAATTACTGTCAAAATTAATTGCTCCAACTTATACGCGTCCATCTAGAAAAACATTTAAATTGAAAGATGTGTGAAAATTTAGTTTCCAAATAGGAAATCTGACCAAGACATACTATGTACTCACACAACACTCTTAGCAACATTGCACAAGGCAATCAAGATGCATTAGGAGTTAAATACTACATTTATAAACATATCCTGACATAACCTTTGACACAAAATTACACAAGCAATGCATATGTATCAGAGAAAAATCCCACATAAAGAGGCTTCCGTGCATAAAACAGAATGTAATCTTTCTACATGATAAGGATCCAAATGAGGTTTCATTTCTGCAAATTGATTCATGCATAGAAATTTGGCACATCAATGTTTAGTAAAATACCAATTTACACCAGAGAACACATTGTTTCAATGAAAACAACAAATTCCAATTTAATACTCTACTGCATGGCAAGTACATTTGTAGCACACAGACAGGGACCATGTTATCAAATTTTCTGAATTAGAAGTTCACGAGTGGCTTACAACATCATGTCAAGTCCCAACTTATTTTGTCACAATATCCGGTCCATCTCCAAATTCCAATGTTTAAGTATCAAGTCAAGTTCCTACCTTAATTTGAACATAGACTCAGAAATTGTAGATTTCTTGAACCATCTTTAAAAAATATGCTGTGAGATGGATCTCAAGCAATCAAATTACCTGCAAGACAGAGAACATCCGAATCTTCATTTTCCATAGGTTAACATATCAGATATTTAAGAGTTTTTTAAATTACAAAGCAAATGCAGTTTAAGAATCTAACTTTTATTTTGGGAAAATAATCTACAACAAAATAGGTGTTCTTAACAAAGAAAACAGGATACTCCGTATGACAAATTAAAAATGATTCAATTAGCACGATCAACTTTTATCATCCATATACAGCTTATACATATATACAAATAGACACAGACATATATTACATTTAAATAAATATCTAAAATAACTATTAAAACACCCATAGACACAAATATTTATCATATATCACTCAATTGATTACGATATCATTGGAAACTTTCTCAAAAGTAGAAATGTAGACCATAAAATTTGTTCCACTTTTTGACAATTTAATATCCTCCATAAGGCCAATTGTACATATAAGGTTAATGATTCCGACAATGCTTCCATTATTGAATTATTCCTGTGTTTCATCTTACAAAAAGAGGTTTCTTTTTCATCTAACAAAGGGGTATTCAGCTCATCAACTTGTTTATTGCTGCTTCCAATTTGCTTCAGTTCAACCATGCTGTGATTATCTCCATAAATAATTTCCACGCTCTTTGTGGGTCTTCAGACTTTTCTAGATCCAAGTAAACTTTAGCAATGCACACAAGCTGCATAGATGATAGTCTTCATGATCCAAAATTCGGGTCACTCATTCAGATGTTTATGGTCCTGGAAACGTTGTCACTAAGAGTAGAAGTGGTCAAGCAACATGGAAATAAGTTTGCTCATCAAAGTTGTTGGAAACCTGATGAATTGCAGATGTAGAGCAGTTTGGAGTGAAGCAAGGTTGGTTTGCAACCTGACTGCAGGTGTAAAACTCCAACCAAGTTGCAAGTATCAGACCTGATTGGAAAACCAACTTTGGCGAGTTTGCTGTTTGCAACAGAAACGTAAGCATAGAGTCCACCACTGCAAACCCATCAACAACCATCAAACTCATCACCGTCAAAACACTTTCTGGTTTGGACAATGTGCAAGAATCTCCAGTACCATGGGTAAAATAAACAAGATTTAGAGCTTTTTATAGAAGATCTAATTGAGAAGTTTGGGATGTCAAAAGCCTTTTGAGGAAGAAAAAGGACTGGAAGAAACCAAACTGAAGCATGGACAGCTATGTTACCCCAATGGCCGGCAGGGCATGGTGGGACAAGTTTCCGGGACGGCAAAATTCTTTTGCCAATCTTGGGGACGGCTATATAAAATAGAGGGAAAATTTTAAATATACAGGGAAATTTTAAATGTTCATATGAAAAATAGATAAAGCATGCATATATACATTATATTCATATAAAACATGGATAAAGCATGTATATGTACATTATAGAACCTTAACAGACCACATTTGTGTTCAGAATTCATTGTCAATACTCAATATGCATTCACAATTCACAATTCATTGTCAATACTCAATATGCATTCAAAATTCAGAATTCATTGTCCATACTCAGTATGCATTCATAATTGAAAATTCATTGTCAATATGTCAGCACTTGTTTGCATGTAGTTCATTGTTTCTTTCTGGTTGGAAGATATTTTGATAGTATTCCATTACTATTATGACCTACAACCGCTTCTTTATACAGTACCAAGTTTTGGGTGTTTGTGAAATTCATTACCAAGCTGTTATTCATATTTCTGAGTGCTTTTGGCTATGATTCAGACCTCAACCACTTTTTTACGCACTACCAAATTCTGAGTGTTTGTGAAATTTATTACCAGGCTGCTGCTCATTATTTAGGCCCCAGGACGGGGACGGGGGATTTAGACCCAGGGACACGTCTCCGGGTAACACAGATGGACAGTCATCACACCGAAGTGTCTTCTGAAGCAAAGATTGACATATAATCACCATATGACAGGGAGATTAATGATGAGGAGTTGAGCCAATGGCTATCTCAGATGGAGCTACACTTTAGCCTTTATAACCTTACTCCTGATCACGAAATCTCCTTTGCAAATCTTGAGCTAGCAGGTAATTCTATTACTTGGCATCAGAGCTATGCCCTATCCCTAAATGAAGAAAGGATACCACCAATTTCGGAGGGAAGAGTTCAAGACACTGATGAAGCAATTCTATCCCATTTACTACAAAGAGGACTGCATTATTCAATGGCATCTTTTCCAGCAAAGATAAGGGTATAGTATACAACAACATACAAGCAAATTCCAGAAGAGGGCTGTCCAATTGGGCAAAGATATCATGGATAAAAAGTTGTTGATGAAGTATATAAGAGGGTTGTTTGTGCACCGCCCTCAAGACCATGATGAGGCATGTGCCTAAGGCAACCATGTGGAGTTGGACAAGGTGTCTTCATTTAAACTAGCAAAAAGAAGAGAGACAGTAATAAGGACAAATGAGCAGGGATAAAGACAAGGAAAAGCAATATCATGAACATGTGAGTTTTAAAATGCAGATAATGCTGCAACAGCAGAGAATAAACACAAAACAAGAAATCTTTTGACACAAACACAAAAAACACTTTATTCAATTCAATGGAAGATCGATTACATCTTGCAGGCCCCATTAAACATTACAGTTAGGCAGTTTTATAGAGGTTGTCGCCTCTTGGAACAAATAATACACTGCACTTCAGAAACTAATTATATTAGTTTAAGCATTACACTATCAATAGAACTCTACGATGGCAGAAGATAACTCTAGCTAACCAAGCTAAAAATAGTGAATGCATATTGCATGTGTTTATTCCACTAGCATTGGAACTGACAGTTAAAATATATTAGCTAAACTGAATAGTTGTATATTATGCATGCCACTAAAAATAGATCTGCATGAAGTGAGACTCGAGTTCAGCATCAGTTGTCATTTCAAAACAGGGTAATAAAGACAATTCAGAAACAGAGCAGAATTCTATCTCTTCTCAACATCACTGATTAGACAAGTGTGCCGTGAGGTCAAAGTGTGAAGTTCCCAGTCAATTGTAGCATCAGTAATTTATTTGTGTAAGGAAATTATTTGTTGTGATAGGAGAGTCTGGTAAAAGAATGAAGAAAGAAAATGAAACTTTGGTATGTGAAAAGGATATTTTGAAAGATTAATTGGTGAAAGTCAAAAATTGTAATTTGGAATTGATAGAAACTATAAAGTAGTTGAGAAAAGATGTTTATGAAAGTTCATGTGAAAATGATATTCTTGAAAAAGAATTGGAGAAAATCAAGAAGACAAATGATGATTTAGAAAAGAAGTTAAAATTATTGGAAAAAGAAAATGAGCTTTTGAAATCAAAGCAATCAGATTGAGATGTCTCATGTGGTACAAAAGATTTGTTTCATTCCCTTGAGCAATCAGTTGATATGGATGAAGTACCAAAAGTTTCTTAAGGTGAAGATGGTGACGTTGAAGGTAAGGATATGCATGATGTTAAAAACAAAGGTTGTTTTGAAAATAGTGTTGGTTGGAAGATGATGCAAAAAATGGGTTATAAAGAAAGAGGACTAGAAAAGCATGGGCAAGGAATTCAAGAGCCCATACAGCCAGTTATGAGGTCAAAGAATGAAGGTCTCGGATATGGTAAGAAAGATCGATCTAATGTTGCCGGTGTTACAGGTTTGAACAAATCAATTCAAAGTAAGGATGCATGTTGTGTTTGCACTGTCACAGAGAAGGACATAAAGCAAATAATTGTTGGGATCTTCACCCTTGTTCAATTTGTGGGTTGAAAAATCATTGTGAAAATTCATATTGGAATAGAAAGATGAATGTCAATGAACAATCTAAGAAGGGTTGTATGCAGATTGATTATGGTGGGATTGATGGATCCTGTTGACAAAAGTTAACGAATATGTTCAAAAGGTTGTATAAGCCGAATTGTTTGCATGCAAATAGAAGAAGTTTCAATCAAGTAGTTGATGACTGCTTGCTATGATTGGCATATTGAAGTGTCATGAGTCTCTTTTAGAGAAAGGAAGGGAAGGTTTTGTGATCTCTCGTGAATGAGAGAAATGAGTTGCATAGTGAGTTGCAAGGGTTGGAGTAAAGATCCAATTTATCAAAGGTTCGAGATCAAATTGTGAGTTTCAGCATCAAGGAGTATATTGGTAACTGATGCTGAAGTGAAGTGATCATCCACATTTGTTTATTGCCATGCAAACCATTAACACTAGTTTGTGTACCGTTGAGAGATCCTCATCTAGTTACGCATGTCATACACCATGTGCAGTTTCATTTAACTGTTCGTTTGTATGTAATTGATTTTTAAATGTACATGTTGATTTTGCATGTCAAATGCATGAAGGAAAACACTCAAATTAACTGTCTATATTTAGACAATGTAATCTTTATATAGGATAAACCTTATTCTGTTTAAAGCGGTTTGTAATGAATGAGAAAGACCGAATGAATAAAATAATTTCTGCGTTGTGTTAAGATTTTTCTGCAGCAATTTTCTGCTTGTTGCCTCTGTTTTGAAATCCACGGAATAAAAGTAAAAAGATTACTGGAGATTCCAATTTGAATGAAAACTTGTGTTGTGTGTAGAGCAGGGGGTGTTGTGGGTTTAAGTTCCAAGGCAAACGAGGAAGAGCTGACAAAGCTTTTTCATGTCGATGTGCATCAAGGATAAAAATGCAGATTCTTTGTTCAATACTTTTTCTCAAGAAAAATTAAATTCTCAAAAATTGTGAATGAATTGGGATTGCAATGTATGGATCACCCTCAGCCATATGCACTTGGAGGAGTCGAGAATGGCATGTAGTTAGTATAGAACCCCTATCATTATGTTTTGATAATATGGTTTATCCAACTATTTATTAATGGTTTTCTGGCTTCAAGTGGTTTTAAGAGTTAATTAGTTGAAACTTGACAATTATGTTCCTCTTGGCAAGTGTCAAGTCCTTTAAATATATTTTGTATCGTTACAGAGAGCTCTAATCCTTGGCTGACTACTTCCGGTCTAGTTCTGTAATAACTTAATGTGAGTAAAGATATACTTTTAGTCCTCTGTTTGGTATGCATTATTAGTTTTGTTCACTATTCAAGAATTCATTTTATTTTTTTTCAGATAGGAGAGTAAACATGGGGCGGAAGTAATGGAGTTAAAATAGTGCAAGGTCAAGCTTTCCATTGGTGCTGATTAAAGACTAAGTGCTAGTTGATATGGTACCACTAGAAGTTTGTGGAGTAATCTAAAGAGGCTACCCCTGAAGAGAGCTATCAAACATGAAATACAACTTCTACCAGATTGTTTATTGCCTAGTATCCAGCTGTAGCACCAAAAGTGTTATTAAGGCACAAAAGGTTAACAGCTCAAAAATCTTTTGGAGCAAGCTGTGATAAGGATCTCCATGAGGTTCTCCCATCATTATAGACTTGTAGTACTGAAATAGAATGGGACATGGCACATGTGCATTGACTATATGGGTTTACACAAGATCACTGTCAAGAATAGGTATCCACTGTCCCGCATAAATGATTTGTTGGATCAATTGCAGCATGCAAGTAATTCATGAAGCTGGACCTCAAATCCAGATATCACCATGTAAGAGTCAAAGAAGGGGATGTGTAGAAAATTACCTTCAATAAAAGGCAAGGTCTCTGCCTGGATTGTGCAATGCTCCAGCCACCATCATTTGTCTTATGAATGATATATTGAGACCTTTGATTGATTCTTGTCTCATAGTTTACTTGAATGACATTTTGATTTTTAGTAAGTCTTACAAGGATCATTTGTCTCATCTAGAAAAGATGTTTGAGATACTAAGGCAGGGTAAGCTTTTCTTGAATGCAATGAAGTGCGAGTATGCCAAAACTCCATTGATATATCTTGTTGATGTGTTGGGCAATGGAAAGATAAGGATTGATCTTTCCGAGATAGAGGCTATCCGCTATTGTAAATTGACCCAAGCCCTTTACCATGATGGAAACTAGGAGCTTTGTTGACGTTGCACGATACCTTTGGGAAGTTGTTCTGAACTTCTCACATGTGGCTGCCCCTTTTCTTGAGCTCACGGGGCAAGGGAAAGAAATTCCATGGGGGCAACAAACAGAAACAATCTTTTGAAGAGTTGAAGTTCAAAATCAGCACAACACTGATTCTAGTCCCCCATTCGCAACAAACTTTGAGGTGGAGAAAGATACATGCCCTGGAAGCAATGTTCTTGCAAGGACACTGGCCTATTTGCTATCATTCCACAATGTTCAAGGGAGGAACATTGAGCAACAGTACTATGATAAGAAGTTGTCTACTCTAGTTTCAGTGATCAAGAAACTGAAGTATTATCTAGTGCGAAAAAAGGCTGTCATTCACACTAATAACAAGCCCTTACAATATTTACAAGCACAAACAAAAGTTGCTGCAGTCAAAACACTATAAGTGGATGTAGTAATTCATTCAACAATTCTATATATTAATCAAATATAGCCATGGTATCAAAAACAAGGTGGCAGATATGATCTCTAGACCAACCTCTTCTAGCTGTGGTGAGTAGTTCGTCATTGTTGGAGCCTTTTGTGCAAGAGGTATATAAAAGATTTTGTGCAAGAGGTATATACAAGATTTTGTGCAAGATGCAGATTTCAGCAAGGTATATCAGACCATACAAAGCAGGAAAAGCATTGGGTTTGCAACTCAATAAAACTACTATACCCAAGAAGGCCTTAAATACAAAGCAGGTAGGCTACGTGTGCCAAAGGAGCATAGGATTTTGCTCGAAAGGGAGGTACACACATGAAACATTGCTGGTCATTTTGGGGTGACTAAGATGGTGCATAACCTACAGCAGTATGTGTATTGGCTATATTTACAAGTTGATGTGCAAAGTTCTTTTGGGGTTGTCAATTGTGTTGCATGAGTAAGCTCAACAATAGGAAGTTGAGGCTGTACCAGCATTTGCCCATGCCTACAAGACCTTCAAATAGGGACACAGCTATTCTGGCTCCAAAACCGTGTGTTTATTGACTCCTTCGAAAAATCACAGCCGTAGTTTTCACAATCAACGGTCTGTAATGCATCTGTAACTTCGTGTTAGTTGACTTTCCGTGGTACATTACTGCATTTATGGAGCCAGAATAGCTGTGGCCTTCAAATAGTGTCTCCATGTTTATGGACCAAGTATGATAACAATTACATGTTTATGCTTGTGGATCATTTGAGTAAGATGTGTACACTAATGGCTTGTAAAAAGACTCTAACTGGGTCTGACGCAGCAGAGTCATTCTTTAAATATTTATGGATTAATTTTAGCTTACCAGAGAGCATAGCAGCATTCTATCGACATAGAATTAACTGTAATTCAAGTACTCGGGTTTAAAACAGGAAAACTTGGAAAAAAACTCAAGAATAAACACAATATGCTATTTGTAAAAACAAAGAAATGGTAATAATAATTTTGTCATTTCATGTCAAATATAATGCATATACATAAAAATAGACATTATACATTATAAACATGCTGATTCTAAGTATGACTTTTTTAACAATTATTATACTTTCTACTAAGAGCATTTATGTAAAAAACAAATGGCTGGCCAAAAAATAGGTCATTTCATCATGAAAAATGACCTAATATTTAGGAGCAGCACAATTTTCTTAGTTAAACCTATATTATAATATAGATTAAAAGAAAAATACTCATTGCAGTTTGAAATTTAACTTCTCAAAGAAATCTATTCACAGTAAAAGAAAATTTAAATGCCTAAACCTTAACCCTAAACAAAAAATGTTAAGTGTTCCTTTGCTCTATATTTAAATATCTTAACCCTAACCATATAACAAAAATGTTTGGTGTTCCTTTGCTCTATATTTTTCTGTCTCGATGTAAAAATGAGCCAAAAACGATACATCTAAAAAATTCATAAACAAAAAACTTCTTGAAAATCTCGGAAAAACTTGGGAAACGAAACAGCAAATGTGGCAGATCACGATTACTCAGGATTAATTGCGACTCTCTCAAGCATAATGCTACTATGCCAGTGAGTATCATATCTGATGATTACTCAGGATTAATTGTGACTTTCTCAAGCGCAATGCTTCTATGCCAGTAAGTATCATATCTGATAGGAATGCACAGTTTTTGAGCAAGTTTTGGTGCACATTATGGAAAAGAATGGACACAAAACAATCAAGGTTGTGAATAGAACATTGCAACAACTGTTAAGGGGCTATACTCAGTAGTATCCCAAGCATTGAAATGATCATTTGGTCTAAATTCCACATTCATAAAACAAGGCTATTCATTCTTCAACCAGTCCTCTGTTCAAATTTCAAAGTTTGTTTTGGGTTATGTCATCTAGCTCGCTTGATATATGCTTGGGCAGTTAACTAAGGATATACTTGGGCAAGGAGAGAATGACCTTCAACAAAGCTTAAGCCACAGAGATATGGTTTATTTGAGATCACAAAACAGGTAGGACACAATGCTTTTCATTGATTTTGCCTAAGTAAATGAAGATCTTCTCACTGATAAATGTTGAAAAGTTGCATTTGTTCGAGCCATCTATATTGGATGACAAGCAAGAGGTTGTTCTGCCTTCACTGGATGGTTTTGCACCTGATGAGATGGAGTTGGAAAATGGAATCACTCTTCATAAGAAAGTGAGGCAGACCAAGCGTTATAGCTCTAGACATAGATGGTGGAATCAATGGGTCAATTACCTAATAAGGCCAAGTGGATGTCAAGAGGAGACGTGGTAAAAAGTTCTCACACTTGATTAGGTCTTAAAGCTCTTGTGAACCAAAAAGCATGATTCAAAAAGCGGGTCATTTGTTCACATCTTTAAGGTCCTAGAAAAGTTGACACTCCAGGTAGAAGTGGCCAAGCAACATGGAAATCAATTTTCTCATTACAGTGGTTGGACACCTGATAAATGACAAATATGGAGTGGTTTGAAATGATGCAAGGGTGGTCCAGGGCATCTCCATCAAATTCCAACAGGTGTCAAAACCGATTGGAAAACCAAATTTGGTGAATCCACTTCTTGCAACATATGGGCAAAGGTAGAATATGATGCAGTGGACACATGCAATCAACTAACTCATCACTATCAAAAGCGGCAACAACATTTTGATTTGGACAATGAGCAAAATATGAAGGGTTTTGAAAGTTCAAACACCCTAATTTATGTACTTTCCTCAATTTTGGTAACCCTAAGGAATGCTAGGAATCTATATCTGTTGTAAACTCAAAGTATCGAGGGTTGACTCTATGTAAAAACTCTCTTATTGCTCATGTTTGTAAGATTCATGCGAGATAGTTAATGTTACCATAGTTGTTGGGGCAGAGACAAGGTTAAGAGGCCTGATCCAGTTGAAAAGGCTCCAATTAACCATCATGATGATGTAATCTTCATATCTCGATGCCTAAGATAATGATGGGGTGCTTGGAAGCACTCTTTGTGGAGTTTTCCACTCATTTAAGGGTTTTCTCCAATTGTAAATGATGCCTCCTATGATTGCAACGTGTGTGAGCCTTGCTTGATATTTCCATTATATTGTGATGATCAAGCATGTTTTACTGTAATTTCCAATGATTTTAAGTACCATAATGTTTATAAGTTTTGTACATTGATAGATAGCATAGAATCCATTTAATGGTGCTCAAGGGTTATCAACCTAACATTTACAAATCATTTCCAGATGGAGGAATGGAAGACATGATATATAAGACTCTTCTGTCCACAGAGAGTAGATATTTTTTCACACTTTTATAGTTTGAAAACATGTTGCATGTTGTTGACCTTGGTGCTTCTGTAAAGCTATATTGATCATTGTTTTCCCACAAAGCAACAGACCATAATTACTTGTCAAGCCAAAGTCTAGAAAGTGTCTTTTCGTCATTCCACTGAAAGTAGAATACAAAACTCCTTATTAAAAAAATTGCAGAGGTCTTTAGAAGTACAGAAACTTACAAGTTTTAGGGTCTTCTTTCAATGAGGCGGTATTCAAACCCTTTTATAAAGAGTAGATATTTTTCACACTTTTATACTTTGAAAACATATTGCATGTTGTTGACCTTGGTGCTTCTGTACAGCTATATTGATCATTGTTTTCCCACAAAGCAACAGACCATAATTACTTGTCAAGCCAAAGTCTAGAAAGTGTCTTTTGTCATTCCACTGAAAGTAGAATACAAAACTCCATAGGAAAAAAATTGCAGAGGTCTTTAGAAGTACAGAAACTTACAAGTTTTAGGGTCTTCTTTCAATGAGGCAGTATTCAAACCCTCCAAAATATGGAAAGGAAGTGAAATCACAAGAGCTTTCCAAGGTATTCAGCATTTTTGTGGTAAAGCTTTGCTTGTAACTCATTTGAAATCAAATACTGCCAAACATCATGCAGACTGGATCTTCTAAATCAATATCTTTGTATCACCACAAAAGGATCTGCATCTAGGTGTTGATATTCTGAATGTGCTTATTCAACCTAAAGAAGAATACTAATTTGTTTCAAATTTGTTTATGGTTAATATTGAAAAAATTATAGAGAAATCAGGCATTCAACTATAAAACATTGGCAGCAAGAGAAATGACATGACTAAGATGAAATCTTTCACCGCTTTCATTAATAAATGAGCATATTATATGACACCTACATGGCCCATGGCCAGGTGCCATGAGCATCAAACACATAAGACTCAACCCAAACAACTCACCCTGCAGATAAGATATATTCTACCATTGATTTACAAACTTATATTGTGCAAACACTGCTACAATTGTTTTGTATTACACACTTATTAGTAGTTTACAATTTACATATACTTGCCAAGTTATAAGAGTACTAAATTAGAATAGAATATTTTCATTTGAAATAATGTGCTCTATGCTGTAACAATTTTTAAATTACAAAGATAACATATTATAGTATTGTATTCATAAAATATACTATCAAATTATACTACTAACAGCATATATTATAGCATTGTATACATTAAAACATGCTGTCTCCTCTTGTGAGATGAATGTTACAATCAATAACGCATAACACCAGTATCTAAAACAGATTAAAGCATAGAAACTCCATCTGTCATTTGCTATAGCTAAGACATATGTCAATGGTATCATGATCTTCCAAATTTGACATAATTGTGCATATGTACCATCTCATAAGGGAAAACCTCACCGGTACTGAGACAACCTTCATTCCAAAACATTTTTTTTTTTTTAAATTTAAAAGCTTGTTAAAGACATGTCATTCTATTGTTGACTTAACGTTATTTTCAAAATGCATGATCCACAAAATTCGATTACCATGTTTTCATAATTGATTGAAAAAAGATTTTATCCTAGTTCTGATACCACTGTTATTAATCGCCATCCTTGCAACTGAAACATGGCAAGGCAAGAAATGGATGAAAATTTCAACTCCAATGCATGCCTACTCAATGTATTACAGAAGCATGACTATTAGGTTATAAGATAAAATTCATGCGGAAAACTATGTTTATCATTTAAACTCCCAAGGAAGATCATCCTCCGGTGGCATGTGCCACATCAACATCATAATCCCTATACCTAATGCAGCCAGCTCCTATGTAACTCCACCCCATTATCATCCTTAATTCAAAGATGACCTATAAGACTACAATGCTCATAATACTTGCAAATTATGGATGCATCCAAACCAATCTGTTCAAACCTTCTAACAAGCATCACATTGATCTTAACCATAACATTAAATAGTAAAAGAGTTCTGAAGCTCTTTTAATCAGCCCAAGAAAATTTGTCTTCCAGCTCATGTTGCTTCTGATATGCCAATTACTTAAAACGAATTGTCTATACATCAACCTTTATCAATATATTAAAACAAATTCATTGATATATTTAATTATACATCCTTGTAAGAGAGAAGCTAATTCCACACACACCATGATTCCTTAGTAAAGCAACTTGATACTAACAAGAGAATTGAACCTGGGCAATCTTGGTGTTCCGTGACTTCTTACCACTAGGCCAGAGCTTGATGGAGAAGAAACATCTAAAGTCCTAAAGAGTCAAATGTTTTGAGATTTAGAACTAGGCCACTTGACAATGTTTAGTATAGAAGCACTTTTCCCAAATATTAAAAACAAAGGCACACTTTCAAAGTAGGTTTTTCCATCTATATGCTTTTATTTTGTCTAGTTCTTTCAGACATAACATACTTGGCATTCAAGTCATTCAATTATTCATATATAAATAAAGAGAAGAGTAAAATATATTAGTAATCAAAATATGTAAAAACATAGACCAAATACAGTAGATCCACGTCAACAAGAAAACCCAAGCAGCCCATAACAGGATATCACTTGACCTGATATCATGTCTAGTATAAATAAAACTATAAAAATAAAAAAGGAAAATATAACCGTCTTTCATCTGTAAAGGACCATCATGTCTAACCAAATTGCTGTGAACAGTAGATTGAGGCATACTATTAGAATATTTAATTATATTTTAGTCACCTATATTTAGTTCCTTGTTTAATGGTCATTTAGCTTTTTAGTTAATTAGCTTTTAAGCTTTATTTAGAAATTAGCTTTTTCTTTTTAATTAATTAGCTTTTAAGCTTTATTTAGCGTTTAGCTTTTTAGTAGTTCACTTTAAACGACTTGTTCTTAATTTAGAACGTTGTCTTGTAATCTCTATATATACGCTTGTATATTGTTGAATACATTGTCCGATTATTGAATCATTCATTCAATTTATTTTTCATGGTATCAGAGTGGGTCGATGGGATTCTTTAAAGTTGGCGAATTTTTTAATAAAAAATCATGGCCTTCTTTCTGGAATATTTTCCAGATTTTTTTTAATTGTTTTTAAAAAAAAATGATTTTGCTTTTTTGAAAGCTTTTTTAGGGTTTCGAGGGTTTCTGGTTTGCGGGCGAATTTCTTTGTGCTGGGCAGCAGTTCATGTTTTTTTTAGCGTTCTAGAGATTTTCGGGCCTGCAACCTGGAGTTTTTTTGCAGATTGAAAATTTTCCTAGGGTTTCTGCAATTTTCGACTAGGGTTTTGACCCTTCAGTTCAAGTCGAAATTTTATTTTGCTTGCAGATTCTTGGTGGGTTTTTGGAGACCTCAACTGGGTCGTCATCAGATTTTTCCGTGTGCATCGTTTTCCGTGCATTGATTTTTGAGCTGTCGGATCTGTATTCTGATTTTAGATTCTCGGTGGGTTTTTTGAGAGCTTTTCTGGGTTGATCTCAGATTTTTCTGGTTGCCTCGTTTTCCTTGCCTCGAATTTTGTGCCAGCAAATTTGCCTTGGAATTTAAAACAGTCAGCGAATTCTGCTAATTCTGTGGGTGCTTTTTATGCTGTACATCAGACCTAGTGTTTCTGCCCTTTTTTTTTGCATTTTTTTTGGAAAAAAAATCGTTAATATTTTTCTTTTTTTTAACAAAAAAAAAAAAAATCAAAGGTATTTTTTTATTTTCTTCAAGTTATTATTTTTTTCTGATTATTTTCAGGAAAAATTTCAGGTTTTAAGTTTGCAGAAAATTTTAATTTCTGGGTTTCTTCCAAACCTCAAAATTCGCGCTTTGGGATTTGTGCCAGAATTCTTCTCCAAGGTTTCAGATTTTTTGTGCAGCTGCTTCTATTCTGATTTTTGAATCAGATTCTTCTGTCTCATGCTTTCATTAGGTTGACCTCATTCAACCTCCATTTTTGTGATGGCATCTTTGACAAACATCATGTTGGAACACAGACATAAGTTCAACAGCTGCCACAACACCTAGAAACAGTGCATGTTCACGATATCTGAATATCGTTACCTTTATCAAAATGATTTAGGCCAGACCTCGTCTCACAAGTCCCATGGTTTTCACGATTTTTTCCTAAAAAATTGTCTGTCGGTTTTATGATTTTTTCCACAAAAAATCATGGGAGGGTTTTCGCGATTTTTTCTTCAAAAATTGTTCGCAGGGTTTATAATTTTCTCTTAAAAATTATCTCATCTGTAATCCGCGATATTCGCGTAAGATTTTAATTATCTAGGTTTTACCCTTTTTTTTCCACAAAAAACGATGATTTGTAACCTTAGATGTCTTGGTTTTTCAATTTTCGACTCAAAATCATAAATTCTCTTTTCGAGGGTTCCTATTTCAGGGTTTGACAGTTTTTTCCTCAAAATCGTGCTTTGTTGCAGTTAGTTTGGGTCGCACCTGCCAGGGCGAACATCTGCAACCGTGGTATGGTATCTTGCAGTCAGTTGGTATCTTGCAGTCAATTTTTGGAGTTGATACACTTCTGCAAAAGGGTTTGCCGATTTTTCCTCAAAATCATGGTTTTAGGTTTCAGTTTGGTTACCCAACATCAGGTTGGATGGATTTTGGTATTCTTCGTCATTAACACTTTTCAAATCCAGGGAGGATCTCCACTGCAACAAAGTGTTCTTTTCATTTGTGATCAAAAGACCTGGAGTGTCTTCTGTAGGGTAGTTAGTAGATAGAATGACCATTAAGGGAGGGTATCAGAATATTTAATTATATTTTAGTCACCTATATTTAGTTCCTTGTTTAATGGTCATTTAGCTTTTTAGTTAATTAGCTTTTAAGCTTTATTTAGCATTTAGCTTTTTCTTTTTAATTAATTAGCGTTTAGCTTTCTAGTAGTTCACTTTAAACGACTTGTTCTTAATTTAGAACATCGTCTTGTAATCTCTATATATACGCTTGTATATTGTTGAATACATTATCCGATTATTGAATCATTCATTCAATTTATTTTTCACATACCACCTCACTGTCTCAAAAACTACACATATGCAGACATTCACTCACATACCAAGAACAGGAGGTCTAGCAAGAACAAATCCACCTCCCTGCTCCATCCTGGTCTCCACCATTGGCTTACTGCCAGCATCTGCCTCCAGCTGTGAACCCTCTGAACCCTCATCATAGACATGATCCTCCATTAGTGGATGACAAGACACAGTTGTACATTGTGGTGATCTCCACTAACTGAGCATTACACTACAAATATCAAATGCATATAAAAAGAAAAAACATGCCCAATAGACATAGCCACATCCTCCCTAAGGTCCTCATGACCATCAGCTGATTTTACAAAATGAGGCTGATGAATTAAGGCTTTATCAATTGCAACGAATATAGATAATGGAGTGTCAATCTGGTCCTGTTAGACGATCTCCTTCAGGCGATTCAATTCTCTTAGAATTCTCTCAGTCCGAAGGGGAGACAAATGCAGGTTGGGCAATAGCCTTAGGAGCAGCAGAAGCCAGGCTCGGCTGGGCCAGGCCAGGTTCAGATCTCAAGGCTTCAAATATAGCAGAGGTATTGTCTTTTAAAGCTTAATGATGGCCTAAAATGGTGGAGAACTTGTACTCTTGGAAGACAGGTCACAAGTTCAAATCTTGCAGAGGGTAAGGTATGCACACCTCATTTGTAGCACAATTGCATGTCTCCTACATGGAGTACAGGGCAGTCCCATATATTGTAAGCCGTGACCCAAAAACAGATCACCTGATATCGTGCACTTTAAAAGAATCCATTTCCATTTCCAGGCACCCAGGTCATCAGAGATCAGCTTGAGTTCATCCCAAATGGAGTGTTGAACATGCACCCTGTAATCCAGGTCCTGTTGAACACTGTTAAACACTGAATTTCTGGCACTGGTATACTTGGTATCCTCAACATGAGTAAGGATAACAACACAAGGAATTTTGACCACTATGGGGTTCTTAAATTTACACAAACTCCAAGGTTGCCCATGACTCTTAGGAACTTGATACAATAGCAGAAGGAGACGAGACGATTTGCATGCCATTCCTAGAACTGGCTTTCACCATTAAGCCTCTGATTTTACCTGCTCAGGGGAAGCGCCTTTGTGAGCCCTTTTGGCATTCTTTTAAGCCATGAAGAAACAGAAATTGGAAACTATTAAAGAGTGCTGCAGAAAATTTAATGAGAGAGAGAGAGAGCAGACCGTAAGAGTGGAGAAAAACAGGTCCCACCTGGCAAAAATCCATTGTGAAAACTGAATGCAGGCCCTCTACTAGAAAACAACTTTGTCCCCTTCCAAATCCAGTACTTAGCCACTGCTTCTTGGCTCCTAGCTTCAATATTATATGATACCCAAGCAAAGGACCCAGAAACACCCTTCCAGCAGCCATGGAACCCAAAATGCACACTAGCAGGAAGAAAAACATATATATATGGAAGCCACAATTTTTTTAGGGTATGGAAGCCACAAATTTCTGAGGCAAGTAGACTGGGAAACAAAAAAATATTCACAAATACCAGGAATGCCCGAATGCTTGAGCAGATGACAGGATCTTGAAAGACTCAATGGAAAGTGAATAATGGTAGAAAGTGGAAATGTGATATGCTTGTTGAAGCAAGCAATGGGAATTAGGAAGAAATGATGATGTTTGTTATTTTGATAGGATCAAAATTCCCTAACAACAAAGGTGAATCTAACTAACACAATAAGATAATCAAGTGGGGTGGCACCAAGGTCCTATATAAAGAGCAATGACAGAAAACACTCAACCTACTCATACCTCAACATAAGAATTTATGTCAAAGATGTCCCTGAAAAATCCTAATCAATGCATGATTATCCAAAGCAAATGTATTCATTTTAAGGCAAGACTTTCTATCCCAGATTGCTTGCCAAAGTATCCAGACCATAGTAGATGCTCGAGCATAACAATTCTGTACGACAAAAATCTCAAATCCCTGACTAATATCAGAATATACAATTGTTCTCAAGAATAATCAAGGTCTCCAAACAATAATTAATGCCAGATAATAACAATTTCCATTTTCTTAAAGTCCTGGAAACCTAACTGATGCCTGACTATAATCTAAAGAATGTAATGGAAGTCTCCAAACCTTATTTGTTGTCCAACCATAACAGTTTCTGTATCAAATAAAAATCTTGAATAAGTACTTAATGCCCAAACATCTAATTGTTCTCCAAAGTGTAATTAGTGCCTGATGCTACTGGTTTCTGGAAGAAAAATGACTCAACACCCTAACTAATGATCTAACCTACAAGTGTTTTCCAAATCACAATTAATGGAAGAAAATAAGGAGCAAATTTATTATTTAAAACAGTATTTCAAACCTTAGCCCTAATCATACCTCAACAAAACAATTTATGTCAAAAATATCCCTCAAAATCTCTAATCAATGCATGCGCATCCATAACAAATCTAAACATTATAAAACATCAATTTCTGTGGCAGATTGTTTTCCGAAGTGTCCGAACCTAGTCAATACAAGCATTACAATTTCTGCAGCAAAAAAATGTCTCAAATTTATGCAGGAGCATATGAGTTGAAGGCAATCCTGCTCATCCGAAAAAAATTCTCCCTCAATTTTTTTGTCTACTTTCCTTGTTTTCTGTTTGTGGTTGCAGGTTTTGTAGCTGGTCTCATCTGCTTTAATTTTCATTGATCTTGCTCTTTATGTGCTGAACTGATCTGTTCTAAACAGATTCCTTCATCCATCTTCCTGAAGCAGCTAACTCCTTTTCTAGTCATGTGATGATTAAATAGAGACTGATTAGGCTGGCAGTTGTTGGTTATTCGTGGGCTCCACATGGCAAGAAAACTATATATTATTACCTCTTTGACTAGCATAACTGAAAGTTCATTTAACTTAAACAAATTGTGTGCGATACCCTGTTTGTTCTCAGCAGCAGTTACTTTCCAGCTGGTCAATTAAATTCACATACATTCTTTTTGGTTTGCTGTTATGCTATCCGGCAACAGCTGAACAGTTTTCTATCCATTGAGTTGTGAATTCAATGGCCCACAAGATGCAAATCCTTCCCTTTTAACTGGGCAGTTAAGATTAAAATTAGGAGATTTGTTGTGCCTATTCCATTCCTGATCTAGTTGACATCAACAGATTGCTTGGTATCACGATTTATCAGGCATTCATGATAATATTCTGCCGGTTGATAATGGTGTCAGGTCTCATTTTTGGCTCATGAATATAACTCCATTTTGTGGTAAAAAGATGGTCAAGAGTTCCAATTATGAATTAGAAGTCAAAACATGGACTGGCACAGGCAGAACTGAGACAGATGTTAATTTTCTGATTCGGATTCTTATGAATTTTCTCATATAGAAACAAACTGGAGAAGCCTATGAGGGCTGCAAGCCTTAATTGATGGAAAATGGATTTGAGGCGGTTCAGCCCATATGCTGTTTTACTGTTTTCAATTGGTTTTCATAATGAGTTGCCTTTTGGTATGTGAAGATAATTCCACATAGGACTGTTAGACTGTGTATCCCTAAGGGCAAGGTTGTAATCCAAACGTTAAGAAATAAAGAATGTGTTGCTGTTTTGTTTGCATGGCTGCCTGAGTTGACTACCTGTTTGGGGGTACCTACCTGTTTGGGGGTACCCGATTTGGGACTGCATTACAAATACCTATTTAATATCTGAAAATACAATTGTTCCCCGTCACTAATGCCGATTCAAAAGAATTTCTGTTTTAAGAAAAGGTCTCAGAACCTAACAAATGCCCAAACAAAAAAAAATTAATGCGGACTGAAATCTAAGTCTTCAAACCCTAATTATTGCTAGATTATCAGTTTCAGTTTTAAAAGAGTCTTGAAACCCTAAATAATGCCCAGGCATACAAGTGTTCTCCAAATCATAATTAATGCCCAATTATAACAGTTGCTGGAAGAAAAATGTCTCAAAAACCTAATTAATGTCCAATCCTACAATTGATTTACAAACCATAATCAAAACAAAAAAAAAACATAGTAAATGTATTCTTTAACATTATTTAAAAGTTTCAAACCATAACACTGCCTATACCTGAACAAAATAATTCATGTCAAAGACATCCCTCAAAAATTATAATCAATGCATGAACATCCACAGCAAATGTACTCATTTTAAGATAACAGTTTCTGCAGCAGAATCTTTCCAAAGCATACAGGCCTTAGCCAATTTGAAAAAATTCTAAACCCCTTAATCCATACCCAAATTAAAAAGTGTACTCCAGACCCTAATCAAAGTCTCCAAACTCTAATTAATGCCAGATATATAACAGTGTATGATTTATTTTTTATCTCGGAATCCAGACTAATGCCCAAACATACAATAATTTTCCAGACGATAGTCAAAGTCTCCAAACCCTGCTGTCAGTGCACGATCACAACAATCTACATACTGGAAAAAGAAAAAGAAAAAGGTCTCGAAACCGTAACTAATGCCCATATATACAATTGTTCTGCACACCATAATCAAAGTCTTCAAACCCTATTTGCAGCTTGATCATTACAATTTCCATATTGAAAAAAAGTCTCGAAACCCTAATTAATGCCCAAGCATACAACGGTTCTGCAGATTATAATCAACGTTTTCAAACCCTATTAACGTATGAAATAAAAATCTTCTCATCCTAGCCAATTCCCCAACGTGGAATTTTTATGCAGTCCATAATCAAAGTCTCCATGTCCTATTTACAGCCCGATCACGACAATGTCCATATTGATGTCCGTATTGGAACCCAAAAAAAAAGTTTTCAAACCACAACCAATGCCCGAACATACAATTGTTTTGCAAATGGTAATCGAAATCTCCAAATCATTATTACTGCCCGATAGCGACAATTTCATTAAGATTGAAAAAAGCGACGCTCAAAACCATTACCAATGCCCGAACATACCATTGTTATTCTGACTGTAACCAATGCGACTACATAAACAATATATATATTCTCTAAAAGATTATTTCCTCTACTAACCTACACGATCATGTAGCGGCGCGCTCAGCCAGCAACTCCATGGGATCCCTGCCGAGCAATTTAGCCTCCTTCCGAATCTTCTGCATCTTCCTGACGCGCTCCATGAACAGCTCATACTCGCATTTCTCATAAGTGTGCCTATCGTGCTCGCATTTCCATGGCAAATAAAACTCCTTAACCCTGCATTCATTCAGAGGAATAAGCAAGTGCGCACACTGATCTCTGTATCCCAACGGCACACGCGCTTTCATCATCTCTTCCTGCGTAGCAATCTGCTGCTTCGGGGGAATTTCTTCCGCCATTGCTAATTTGTGTGTAATAATCGCACTCACCCTTTTCTATATCACACAAAAGAGTTTTATAGATATCGCCTTCCTCGTAAATCTTGTTTACGAACATTTTCATTTTTATATTTTATTTTTTCATTTCCCTTGTTCTTTCCACATTAAGATTATTATTATTATTATTTTAGATCAATCATTGTATACGAATTAATATACTTATATTTTTAAATATAAAAAATGTCGAAAGATATCTTATAATAGAAGAGAATCATATGTAAAATGAATGTTTTTCTAAAATACTAAAACCCTAAGAATGCAAATTCATTAAATTCCTTCATGCAAAAAGCTATGAAGATAGTTGGAGACAAGTGGCGAGGGACAGCTCATCTACAAAAGTTGAAACATGGCATATTTCTTGCATTTCCCTGTCATTTGCATGTCAAATTGTTTCAAAAATGGATTTTTGTTTACATACATTTTGATGTCATTGTAGATGTCTCTTGGCATAATGAATGGATAAAAGTTCTTATTAGCATTCACAAGACCAGCATTTTATGGAACCTAGGAATTGAAATTGGAATTGAAATCAATTGAAAAAATGAAACAATGAATAACCCTTTTTCAATTATTTCTTGATGTTTTCTAATCCTTTGTTGATCTTGCTTCTTTTGTTATGATTTTGATTAGGTAAGATGTTTTTTTTTGCTAGATGTTTTTGTATGCTTTACACTCCATGATGTAGTGTCATTTTGTCTCCACTAGTCTCAATGAGCAGAAACGACACATCCTATCAGCCCACTCCTTTTTAGGTATTGTTATATTCCTATTTCACACCTCAAATGATGTGAGCCAATTCTTAGCTAAGTTATTCGCATTTTAGTTGTTCACTTTATATTTGCTCCTGAATAGTACTTTTGCTTGTGCTCGTATGTAGAATTAAAATGTTTAACATAATGATCTCTCTTTTGCCCAACTTGTTTCATCCACATCAGATCTCTAAATTTCTATCTTACATGCCTTTTAATCTGCGTACTTGTGTTTGGGCACTCGTACATGTTGATGCCCCATTTTTTCATCTGTTTGATAGTTTGCTTCATCCATGTGCTCTCTTACATGCCTTTCAATTTTCATATCTTTTAAGCTCTATTTATTTTGAACTTTCATACATATCTATGTTAATAGATGAATAAGTGGGACATCAGCCTCAATAGATATTCAAACCTCAACAAAGACATAAAAATTTATTAGAATGAAAAGTTTAGAGTAATGGTATGGAGGAAGAGCATGAGTAGAAAACAACATTATATTAGAGGGTTCAAGTCACCTTATGAACATTTTGAAAAGGTTTTAAGTGTGAAGTCAAATGGAGAAAAAATATTTGGATTGCTTAAGTAAGAACTAGCTCCCATAAACAGATGTAAAATGGACAAATAGACAAGAAAGAAGAAAAGGAATAAAGGATTTATATTTTTGCACCTCAAGGGTAGTAGAAATAGAGGATTATTTCATCTTTGAATGCTCAAGGTACAAGGAGATCTAATCAATTCTAAGAGATTTCCACAATCCATCATATACAAGAGTGCAATTTCTAGATTTGATTGTGTGTAAGATTTTTGCATCAACATTTCGGATCACACTCTGTGATCCATCATCAGGATGAAGATTGTGTGTAATATTATTTGACTCTCTTCATCCTGATGATGGATCATGGAGTGTGAACTGAAACGTTGATGCAAAAATCTTACACACAATCAAATCCAAAAACAACACTCTTGTAGAAGGAGATCTAAGCCAAAAATGAGGAAACATTGAAAGTTGGCTCCATGGTAGAACGAATCAAAGAAAATAGATAACAAAAAATTAACAGAAATGTTAATCCAAATTAGCAAGAGAAGAAGTGGTCTTCTAAAGAGCACCCCATATGAGTGGTTGTAGTAGTTGATGCAACCAGTAGTCCCAGAAACTATTTTTGGTCTTATATATGTAATTAAAATCATTTCATTTCATTTCTTCATCTTGTAATCACTTTGGTTTCTTTGTTCAATAGACATAACTTTAACATTTTTATAACGTGAGTTGCATATTGTTTTAAAATTCATGTCTTGCAACCAAACACAACCCCTGTCATTTTTTAGCACTCTTTTTACTTATTCAATCTCAATGTTTATGTCTTTTAGGATATAGTCTATTGAACTCCTATCTTTTGAACAAAATTGTGCATGCTAAGATATTTTCAATTTTAAATCTATTTTCCAACCCCAAATCCTTAATTCATCTTTAAGAAGCAAAATGGGTTACAAATTACTTATAAAATAAAATAAAAATCTAAAGGGACAATCCATAGGAACCTATGACATACTTTTAAGCATTTAAGACATCCAAAATAGCACCCGCCACCTAGACTATTGTCCACCATTGTTACGATAGCTTACAAATTACACCCAGGTTTGATCACATACATTCAAACTTATTTCACCATTCGATTGTTAAATCAACTTACAAATGTAATTGATGCAAACTTTCAAACATATCTTAGGCACCATTTTTCTCATTTTTAGATATTGTAAGTACAAGAGAAGCTACACATTGTAATACCAAAATTTTACTTAAGTCTTAAATAGTAAAATATATGACCAATAAATATTTTACATTACCAACTACATCACAAACATGTAACAATGCATATATGCACACCAAGAATGTCATCACACATGACAAAAAAAAATCAAATGCACAACTATGCAAGCAAAAGACTTTGACTATTAACAGACAACTCATCGAATGAAGTTAAATTTGGGGAAATATGGTGTCACCCTATACTATTGATCAAGTACTTGTACACACCATTGAGTCTCTTAAAACAATAAATCTAAATAACGATTCATTATTTGATTAATTAGTTTGAATATAAATAAATAATTATAAAAATGAAACAACATCATATTACAACATAACTCTTCTAATTAAATAATTAATTTAAATGTTTGATTCTTTAATTGCAAAATATATGATTACAAAGGAAAAATAAGACTAAAAGAACGAATCATTCTAAACACCGGCAATAGATTCTTGAATTCTTCCCAATACCCAAAATAAAGATAAAGCATCATAAGATTTTTTCAATAATATGGATAAATCTATCACAATGTGCTTTTCAAGAGAATAATCATATATTAAAGGTTTACATAAAACTCCAACAAAATAGGAATACTAAAATTTTATTTGAGAATTAACTAAAAAAAAGGGGGCCAATTTAGTAGAGAACTAACCCAAAATAAAATTAACTAAATACTCCAAGCCTAAGATTCTTTACATAAAACCTTGGATGCTTCTACAACTAATTGAATGCCTCCACAAAACTCAAAAAAAAATAGAGAAAAACATATTTTTTAGAAATGAAATTTTCTCAATGGTTTCTAATATGATCCCTCAAACTTAATTAACATATCAAAATCAAGCATAAGATGATAAAAATAAACACTTAAAGTTTCATGTAATTCCTTAATGGGTTGGATGCTTCTACAACTAACTTCTACAACTAACAATATGACTTTGTGAAACTCTCAAAAAACATAGAAAGTAGGTTTTTTAGAAATAAAATTTTGCACGCGTGTTCTAATATGATTCCCCAACCTTTCAAATTAACACATGTCAAAACTAAATATAAGTTGGTCAAACAGTAACACAAGATTTTGTATGACCTACGAGTGCATCTATAGTTTCAAGACTCAATTTTTTACAAGTGTGACTTGAAAACCTACAACCAAATTACGAGAAATGTGGATTTCCTATGTGTTGACTTGGTGGTCAGCACCTCCTTCAGGGTTTGCGACATGGCTTAATCGCCTCTCGTGGATCCGGGTAAGTCTGGCATTTGTAGCAAATGTTGATAGCTCGAGCTTTTAACACAATGATAAACATACCTACAATTAGTATCAGAGCCTTGGGTCATGGGGTTTGGCATTTGTAGCAGGTGTTGATAGCTCGAGCTTTTGTCACCATGGCAAACATACCTACACTGTGGACCTACCCTATATCTCATATGATCATAAAAATCAAGGCCAATTATGCCTAACCCTAAAAAATTTAAACAATTTTTAAATTTTGAACATAATTTTTCTCTCTTTGAATCAAAATACATACTATCAAATTAGATCTAATTACAAAATATTATTTTGTCAAAAATAAATAATAATATTGATGGCTAACTCATAGAATAAATTCTAATTCCAATTTTCATTTTATCTCATTTGTGATGTGCATTAAAAAAAATCGATGAATCCTTCAAGCTCCCATTTGATTTCTCCATGGATCCTTCCACAAACCAATGGTGAAGGTTCTACCTACCCACCATGTGGAACCCAAAGGTCCACCCTACTATATTATATTAGTTAACTTGTGGATTGCAAACATGATCAAATACACAAACAAGTTTAGTTGCATGTGAAATTTATACATTCAATTATGTTTTCTCAACACAAAGTGGAAAGACATGAGATCTAATTAAATATAGACATGAGTAGCTAAGACACAAAGTAACATCGTCTCAGCTCTCTAAGACCAAGATAGGAAATTAGGTAGATGAAATGAATCTCATAGTAAGCACCCATTTAATGTGTGTTTCATCTTATGCAAGTGCTTGTTCAAAACATATGTTCATGCATAAGACATGTTCAATCCTACACCAATGCAAAGTAATTGTCTAAGACTTGCACTCGTTATCCCTTATTGTATCAAGAACTTGTTTCGAGTTTACAATTATTATTCTCTATTCATTACTCATTTTTCATTATTATGCAAGGAATTAATTAAAAGCTTACACTAAACCTTGTTGAAGAGATTAGATGAAAAATGTCACTCCAAGCCTTTGAAAAATATGTTGGATTTGTGTGAACATTGTCACTGTTGTCATTGATGTCAAACCTAGTCATTCGGATTGGTCCGGATGTGGTATATTGAGCAGATGAGGCAAGTATAGTTTATGATGTTGTGTAGTGATGAAAAATGGGTATATATGTGATGCAAAGCTATAAGCATTGTATAACTCTCTAGAGTCATTTCTAGAGGTGATCAAAAATCTTATATCTTGATCATGTTAGTTAATGTTAATTGTTTTTGGTCATTGTTATGTCACTTGTATTATGTACTACGAGTCCTATATTATAGAATTAGTGGCATTCATATTGTGGAGTCATATATTATGATGCTTAGAAATTGTGCTTATGGATCCATTCATATTTGTTTGGTAGATGCTCGTTTAGTCTCAGTATGTGAAGCGTGTAGAAGATCAGTGAAAGTCGACTTGGTTATCATATCTTTGATCGAGGCAATTTTGGTAATGTTTTGATCCAAGCAATTACATAATTGAATAAATCATTTGTGCTTGGCTAACATATCATCTTGGTGATTGTGCTTATCGGTATATGCGTGTGTGTGTAAATAAGGAAGAAGTGTGTGAGCGTATGAACAAATAGTGAGTACAGTGTGTGAAGTGTGAGTTGTCGACGATGAAGTAGACTTAGAGTAAAGACAATGTTGCAGTAATCCTTTACTGGATCTATTGTAGTACAGTGATCAATGTTAGCATAGAGATTATTTACCGGATCTACTATGATTTATCGTTTTGTTATCTAAGCTTGCATTGGAAATAATTCTATGCATTCAAAGATGCACCTTTCTTCAGTTCATCCCTTTTTGATGCAGAGAGAATTTCGGCTATGAGTCACTTTTGTAATCTTGCAATGAGCATTCTGACAGTGAGCCATTTTTGTAACTTGGTGGTGAGTCATCCAGTAGTGAACCATTCATTTTGTAAACACCATATAACTAGTTATATTCTCTTGAGAGTTAACACTCTCGATGGTTTTTCCCATTTAGTTTTTCCACGTATAAAATCTGGTGTTCTAGTTGTGGTTGTGATTTCATGTTTATTCTACATTTTATATTTCATGTTGATGTGTTTAATTGATAAATTTGATATAACAATAAAGTATTAAGAAGTTGAGAGAAAGTTTTATGAATATTGATTTACCCCCCCCCCCCCCCCCCTACGAGTATTATGGTTCCTTCACCCAATCTAACAAAATATTTGTAATTCCTAAAACAATCTTAGAAGACAAAATCCATGAAATGGCTATTAGGAAGGATAAAAGGAGTACAAACTAGACAACAAGAAAGACTCATGCCTAAGCTCTTCCATGAGACTATTTAAATAATTTAATAATAAAACTTGTTTAAAAAAAAATATTACAAAATACATATAGACATCTATTAATGGATCCTTCAATATTTTTCTTTGAGAATAATAAAAAATATATGTAACACTCATTTTTAACACACAATTAAAGTAAATAGCTTTTCATTAGTCCAAAGCAATAAATTTAATAAATAATATCAAGATAAATATCAAAACCATTCATAAATAGAGATCCAAAGGTTTGATTTTTTTTTTTTTACCTCGAAAACATACCAAGCCATTCCAAAGATTCCAATCCTTATTCCAAAAAAGCCTATTTCAAAATCTTCAATAATAACGCTTTTTTTTTTTAAATAAATCATCCACACTCTCTTTCATTTTCAAAATTACATAAAGTAAAAGTAAAAAAATGATGAATCTCACTTTCCCCAATATATAAGCTAAACCTATTTCAAAAATTACTATTTTATTTTCACACACAATAAAGAAAGAGATAATAACTATTTTACAAATGTAATATAATATGTTTGCCTTCTACTTGCCAAGCAAGTCATTAAAACACCTTTTTACTAGTCCACTAATTGTTCTAACATATATATAACCCAAGATATTTTTACCTTTCCAATATAAAAGCATTCAACACTCACAATTTCACTATTTTGAATCCATCTAACCCTTTCAATTTTCAAGTGTGTTTTGATAATTCTTAGAGCGTCTAAAGAAATTCTACATAGATAGAAAATCATCGTGCATATTAAAAAAATTAATTAGTATAGTTATTTTAAACACATCTATCTAAAAATGTCAAGGGATACCAACTTGCAACTATTGTATTTACTTAAAAATTATTTCATTTTACTTTTGAACTATTTTTATTGTGCTCCATAAATTGCAACTGAGGTTGTGGGCATTTTACTAATGATCAAACAAATAGTACATAGTGATCTTACGATCCATTATGGGCTAAAACATAGAGACACCCTAAAAAGGAGACACTCCAAAAAAGGAGGGTATAGGCTATTAAAAGTGTTTCTATAGAGAAAAGTTAGCATTGACCCCAAAGCATTTTGCATAGTAACTGTAGTTGTACCTATAGAGGGGCCAAAACCACAAAAATGCCAAAAAAAATGTCATCCGTTAGTCTTCAACATCGTAGAAGTCACCTTGACTGACCACATTCATGAAGTCATCAATCCAACCAAAATTGCAAGAGGGAATGGGGTCCAACAAAGTGACCTTCTTTAGAAATGTGCATCCTCTAGTTGCTAACCACAATTGGTGTCTAGTCCATCTAGCCTCATCCAGACCCAACAAGAAGGGATTCCACTCCACCACCTCTCCCAAAGACAATAACTAAGACAAGTTTCATAACCAAGGAATACCAACCCCAAGCCATGTAAACAAATAATTACCTCCTCAATGTCACCCAAAAAGTCATCTTAGATTAGAACCTTAGTCATTGCCAAAGTCATAGCCTTTTGCTCCCCCAATTCTAGCAAGGAGACAATAAACTGAGAAGAAATGTTAGAATTGTCTCAATATCAATCAATTGATACTAGAAAATTTCTCCCTGATACCATCCTGATGGCCTCCAATGTTAGCCTACTTAAATTGCTGAAAATTGCCTTTAACCTTGGATTTGAAATGCTTCCTAGGAATGTCATTTGTCAGTGTTTATAAACTAGTAGAATAAGTGTTTACATAGTCTTTGAAAGGAGGAACAATTTAACTTTACATGACTACTAGTTGCCCAATTTAAAGACCAAAAGAAATAAACTTGCACGTGGCACATTAATTTCTATGGGAGTCAAAATCGTCAAGGCAACTAAGATTGTTTAAATAACCAAGCCATTGTACCTCTAGCATCAATATTTTGATGAAGGGGCTCATAGAAACACACCATGTGTAATTAATATGCATGGCCTCATATCGTTTCAAGAAGAAAGAAAGATAAGATTAAGCTAACCTTCACTAAGGACGCCACTAATCAACGCAACAACCTTAGGATAATTAAAGCTACTTCCACCTTTGCATCATCCTAACATTGCAAAATCCTATGAAGGGGGTAATTAAATGCATGGATTACCCAACAAAGAGAACGTAATCTAAGACTGTTGACAACTTAGAGAATGGAGAGTTCTAACAAAGGATCTTCAAATAGTTATTAAATTTCCACTCGTATAAAGCTTTGCATCCACATTTGCAACATACACCAGGAAATCCACCAACTCACACTTGATAACAATTACAAGCCTCAGACACAAAAACAAAATGATCCTCACCATCAATCACAACATTGGCCAATGAATCCACATCACTAAATTGGCTTCCCTATAAACATGATTACTAGTGAAGGATTCAAATTGAAATAGCGAGCCTCTGGCCACCTCAAGAAAATCCTGCAACTTTTAGCTTGGGGTAGACCCACACTTGATTGCATTGATAACCAATGAAGAGTTGCCCTAAATTTCTAATTTTACAACCCTAAGCTCCCTGCAATTCTTGAGCCCATAAGTCAAACATTTTTTTTTTGCTTCATTATTAGTGCTCATGGCTAAAGGCTTTGAAAAACTACATACTAGAGTCCCATTTGAAGATCTTACTATACATCATGCACTCGAGGGACCCAAATTTTTCCTAGCAGTCCAATTGAAGTTCAATTTTAACTAGCCCAACTGAAGGGCCTTCCATATAGCCTGACTCCTTAGATTTGTGGAATCATAGGGGGAATATGTAGGCCATGTCAATTGAATATTATTTTTTCATCCCAACTTGGAAGGAGCGGGCCTTGTTGTTTGGCAGGGATAGCTTGCTATTGGCAACTTCCAACATTGTAGCCTTAACCTTATTCAAAAAAGAGGCCAATTCCATTTCCTTTTCCCAAAAAAATCTTTTATTTCATTCTTTCCACAATTTCCATAGGAGGATAGAGAGGCAAATGATCCAAAGATAAGAGAACATTATTGTTTTGTTTGGTTGAGGCCAATAATTGAATACAGTTAGAATAGCATTTGACAGGGCACTGACCCAACCTAGCTTTGCGCAAAGCCACATATAGCATTCTTGAGCAAAGGGATAACCAAGGAAGATATGATCGACCATTTACTAATTACTCTTACATAAAAAACATCTTGATAGACCATGAAAACGCATCTACAAAAAAAATTCTATAGTGAGGGTCTTCCTTTGCAAGGCTACCCAAGTGAACATGCTAGATTTAGGTAGGAATAACTTATTTGAGTATATATGAATTGGAATCAAATTTCCTTCCCTATCCAAATCTTGTTGAATTTATCTATTCATCCTTGGCATTGTAGTTACCATCTTTGGAGCCATGCCAAATTAATGAATTTGGCCCCTCTTTTCAAAGATTACGATTCTACTCCAAGAGGGCCTTTTTTAGCTGCTCCACCTCTGCCTCTAGAAGATTTGCAGAGCCCATATCCTTCCAAGTCCACCCAAGAGTCTTGTGCTCTAAAGAGAAATGCACATAGTCTCTAACATGACAACCCCATGCAATTTTGAGCAATCTTTTGGTATTATCAACATTTAAAACCTTATCTAAGCCCCCTCTCCCCCCAAGAATCCTTCCAGAATAGGGCATAATTTCTATTATGAATGTCCAATGAAAGATAATTAGTAATGTAGACACCTAAAATTGTCAAGTCTAATTAAATAAATATTATTTATTTATTTAATTATTTAAGCCTAATTCTTCTATTAATCGAATAAATCTTTATTTATTTAATTAATTCATTTATCCTCTTCTAGCCTTATTTCTAATTTAAATAAATACCTTTATCTATTTAAATTCCCCTTTTCCTAAATTAAATAAATATCTTATTTATTTAATTGATCCCACTTTTTCTATTAATTAAATAAATCTTTATTTAATTAATTCATTAGCCTTTTCTACCTATGACACATGCCACTCATCTCTTAATTCCTACACTACCTACCCTCTCATTATTTTCTTATTTCTTTTACCTACCCTCTAATCCTAGCCGACCATTTATCTTTTACACCTCTCAATCTTATCCCTCCATTTCTTATAGTGTCTTCTATATAAGGAGATGCTTCCTTCATTATCAACCCTATTCAATCCTAATCATTCTAATCAATCTAATCAAGCATTCTAGCATTCGAACTTTCATATGCGATCAAGTCTATTTGCAACCACATTTCTATTCTTTGTTGAGATCTTGTGCACACATAAAATCTGAGAGCAAATATATCAAGCAAGATCAATGGAGATAGGAATAATGAAGATCCAAAACCTATTGGACATGTGATGGTATAATCTTTGTGATTTCATTTGATTTGCATTGTCTTAGGTAATCTCCATATGCTATGGTGAATCTTTGTTGTTGTTAGGCTAGGGTTTTGTGGTTGAATTCATTTAGTCTTTCAATATTATTGTTCCTTCATCAGCATATGTTGATCCAGAATCCTTGAAAGCTTCTGCATCAAAACAGGCAGAGATCAAAGAAAAGTTTAAGTTTAAAGATATGGGATGCGATGAGTATATCTTTCATGTTGATTAAGTCCCACTATCTCCTAATACATTTAGTCAACAAGAACAACCTACAAACAATTTGCAATGCCAAGGAATTGGGTGTGAACCACCTAGTGTTGTGGCTACTAAGTCTGAATGCAAATATCCTCTAGGGGTGCAAGCATATCTTGATATCAATAGTCCTAAGAGTGGTTCCAACAAAGAATCTATTGAGTGTATCACCAGCCCTCTTGAGAACTCACATAGCTTTACCATTTCATCCACTCATTCTATTTCCAGTCCTCTCCCAGACTTGGATCAACAAGAATTACAAAAGCCCTTACTCATTGGGGATAAAAAATCAAGCTTTGAAAAGAAAAATCTAAAAGTCAAAAATAAAGAAAATTCCTTTAGTCCAAATCAAAATCAAAAGCTATTGGACTCTGCAAAAATCAAAGTCAAGGATAAAACTCCTATGAAGCAAAAAGAACAAGAGTTGATCTCCCCTAATATCAAAATAACTGGGGGCAAAACTTCTAAAATTTAAAGTCAAAAAGAATACTTGTTGATCCCAAGTCTCCATCATGCCATCCTACTTTCACTTCTTTTTGCAATCATAAGCCTTCATCACTCATCCACTTGTTCCACGCATCCTTTCCCTTCTAGTGATACAACATGGACCTTTAATGGAGCTTCCTCGAGGGACTTTGTTATCAAGGATGCCCAAACTTCTTTAGGTGGCACACATATGGGCAAATGTTGTCCACACACTAGTAATTCTATCTTAGTTCCTTTATCAAGGAAGACAGTCGCTCGAGCTACACATCATTCAATTAAGCAACAATGCAGCTACAATCATAAGGTAAAACCTCGCACATTTGAGGTAGGTGACTTTGTTCTCAAGGAAAATCCTAAAAATTAGTAAGACAGAGAGAAGAAGGGAAAATTCGAACCAAATTGGCTTGGTCCTTACATAATCACAGCAGCCTATGGATCCGTTGCATATCAACTCTCAACTCCAGATGGCAAACCTTTGGAGGATCCTGTCAACAACATGCACCTTCGCAGGTTTTACACATAGCTCTTCAGAGTATCCTAATTCAAAAATACAAAAAAAATAAAAAAATTATCAAAAAACACAAAAATAAATCATAAAAATAAAAAATCGTTACTTGGTGAAAACTTGGCAAATAGGCGCCTTGTGACACAAAAAAAAATGAAAAAATAAAAAATAAAATAAAATTCGAAAAAAGTAAAGAGAAATAAATTCTTCCAATGATGAAAACCACTTCAGTGGTGCCCTGGGCAAGTACCATGGTGAAAACCAGGTCATCGATGCCATGTGTAGAGACATTGCTCCTCGCTCCTTTAGGATTTTCACTTTGCACATACTCACAACCTCTTCATCCATAATAAACGTACCCATTCCCATCATGACTTGTTATTGATCTACCCAAGATTGGTTAGCCATTCCTAATAATCCCTCCCTTTCACCCCTTTCCATCCATAATAAATCAACTCCTATCTGTGGCTAAGGCAAATCCTAAGTCTAGTGATGGGTGTGGAACTGAGAGCATCACACATTCCAAGGAGTACAATTTTCTTGAGTCTATCTGCGCACAATCCACAATAAAGCAACACTTGCATCGCTAATCCGCAATAAAGTTTCATCTTCTCCGCAATAAAGTATCAGTTTCATGGATTCAGTCAGTTTCAGAGGAGACACAACAACAACAATGAGCTTCAACAAATCAAATCTTTCAATAGACTCAACAACATTGTGGTTCAGTGCTATCTATCCTTTTTGTGAAAGTAAACATTGTGACCACAATCAAATAGACTTATACAAGTGACAAGAGACGCTAAACTTGAGGACTACAATGAATGTTAGTGTTAAGTTTGGTTTTCTTTTGATTTTATCTTTTGGTGACATGTCTTTTAGCTTTTCCAGGATGTCTCTTACTAAAGATTCTATCTCTAGGATGTCTTTGACTAGAAAGGCAAGGATGGGGCATCGTCACCTTTTTTTTTTGTTGTCTGTGGATTGTCTCTTAGGGAATGTTAGACTTATACAAGTGACAAGAGACGCTAAACTTGAGGACTACAGTGAATGTTAGTGTTAAGTTTGGTTTTCTTTTGATTTTATCTTTTGGTGACATGTCTTTTAGCTTTTCCAGGATGTCTCTTACTAGAGATTCTATCTCTAGGATGTCTTTGACTAGAAAGGCAAGGATGGGCCATTGTCACCTATTTTTCTTTATTGTCTGTGGATTGTCTCTTAGTAATGTTATGACTTGTCCAAGGATATGAGGACACTGTGAGTCTAGTATGAACTTGGGCATTCCTTGTTTACGACTGTCTGATATTTGTGCAAACAGGTAAAATGACTTTCTGGGTCGAACATATATCTAGATTGTCATAACCTACTTGCCATAACAAAGCTCAATGATGATAATAGCACAAAAAATTATTTCACTTTCATATCTTCTACCTTCGAGCCCCCTTTCTTGATTGACTTCCATCGTCCTTCTTGAGTCCGTGTAGCCTACTATCACATGACTGAGTATAATGACACACCAAAAATATCTGCATTTCATGTAGTTGCACCTGCATTACCACATATTAGCATTTCATGTAGTTGCACCTGCATTACCACATATTAGCATTTCATTCATACATATAGACATCACAATTGCATCATATCCTGCACACAACACATGTTAGCACATTTTACATTCTCATCATGTAAATAGTTATTTTCATTATCATATTCATCTACATTTCATACATTCACATTTGCATAACATTTAAAACATAAAAGAACAAAAAATATTGCATTTCATCACATATGCTTTAGCATCCATATCATTTGCATTCATATCATAAGCATCATATAGAAACATGCATCACATATAGAAGCACCACATAGGTAGACATGCATATAGTTGCTGCAAAGATGAATCATCTCATCTCATTATCATATTCATCTACATTTCATACATTCACATTTGTATAACATTTAAAACATAAAAGAACAAAAAATATTGCATTTCATCACATATGCTTTAGCATCCATATCATAAGCATCATCTATAAGTGTCATGATACAATGATGTCAAAATACATATGGCTACAAAATCACCCAAAGGTGTCTACATCATCATACAAAAATGGTACAAGACTGATACATAGGGAGCCCTCTAAGGCTATGATGAACTCCCTCCCTTGGAGCCAGCTGGCCTCGACGAAGTCTAAGCCCTAGAAGGACCCATCCCAGGATTATCTCTCTTGCCCCTTCTATCTAGTGGTGGTGGAGGACCCATGACCCCACCACTAGACGCTTGTCTCCTGTCTCTCCCTCCAGTGGTCGTCGTCGTCGTCCATGATGGTCTCCAGAAGCTCCTCGCCCGCTGATCTGGTGGCACCACTCCATAGTACAGGTCTCTCCAGTAGGCTATCTCCTCCCCTGCCTGCAGAACATAAGCGTATCCGGCCCCTATGTCCTTTGTTGCTTGCCTCCCTGCCCTCAGTGTTGTCTCAGCCTTCGTATAGCATTGAATAGCCTGATCTCTCTCCCACTCAGTGTCGCTCATTTGTTTCCAAAGTCTGCCCCCATCCCATTGCCAACCCTCGTGTCGCTCTATCTGGACACAGAAACCCACTGATCACTCCTGCTATTACCGCCGGTAGTGCCAATCCTATCACGGTCATGGTGTCCCAAGCCACATGTCTAGCCCTCATCTTCAGTCCTAGATCCTGAAACACTCATCTCAGTGAATCCCTGTCTCCATCTCGATCGTAAGGAACCAACTCCCCATTGATCGGTATCCTCAATATCATGTATACATCCTCTAAGGTGACTGTCATCTCACCCATCAACAAATGAAATGTGCAAGTCTCTGAGTGCCATCTCTCAGCTAAAGCAGTCAGCAACCCCATGTTCGCCCGAAACTCAGGCACATACAAAATATGTCGTAGGCCCATAGCCTTAACTGTTGCTCTCTCCTCAAGTGTCAGCTCTGCTCGCAAACTCTGAGTCGAAGGGAATCTCTCCCATGACTCCAACATTGGTAGGTCCTCCTGCACTCAAGCAAATCAACTATTAGTGGCATTCCCTATTCATCAAAAAATACTGCTTTTATCCTAGTGTTTATATCTATCATATGGCACTCTATCCTAGTGGTACTCCCTATTCATCACAAAGTACGTCTTTTTATCCTAGTAGCATTCCTTGTTCATCACAAAGTGTTGCTCTTTTTAGAACTCCTTGTTCATAAAAAAGTACTACTTTCTATCCTAGTGGCATTCCCTATTCATCATAAAGTGCTGCTCTTTTTTTGTACTCCCTGTTCATCACAAAGTACTTATTTTTTATTTGGGTACTCCCTATTCATCACAAAGTGCCTTGATCTATCCTATCTTGGGCCTCTGCTTGAGTGTATCCTCTTGAGTAGTTTCCTGATTGGAAACATATGTTCTATCACAGAATTGTCAATCCTATCCCTATCTACTATTCTAGTCTTCCCTAGAGGACCTGCTTGAGTGTATCCTCTTAGCAGCTTATCCAATTGACAACGTATGTTCATCATAGAACTGTTGATTTGGCCTTGAAGACATAAACACGCCTTCATGACATAAGCACGCTTACATACCTCACATACACGCTTGCGCAACACAGACACGCTCGCATCTGACACATACGCTATTGAAATCATAGACATGCCTGGCACAAACACAGACACACCTAGCTTACCCAGACACGCTTGGCACCAACGCAGACGTGCCTTAGCATTTTTCCCCCCTGCTTGACATTTTTCTAGACATACCTAAAGCACATTTATTGCCCTACTTGACATGCATTTATGACAACAATTAATGCAACCAGGTTACAAGGAGGTTTTGTTGTACTTACCAGCTCTCCTGCATCTGCTGGCCTCTGAAATCGGCGAATGCGATCGAATCTGTGCACCAATGCCATCGCTGCTAACTGCTGATTGCTCTTTGTTCTCTCTGCACTCTGATCTCTTGGATGTGTGGATGACAATGAGGATGTTTTTTCCTCATAGTCTATCTTATAGACTATCCTAGCCCTATTGTCCCAAGTCAATCTTCAATATCTCGTGACTCTGTCACTCTATCCTATTTGGTCAGTCCATTCTACCCTTTCTTTCTTATCGAGAGATTATTAGCGATCTTTTCAGACATTTTCATCCAATCTCTCAAGGGGGCATACCATTCCCATCTTGGGGTAGCTTTGCATCAGTTCATCTTATCTTCTTTGACACAACGCGACAAGTTGCATTGTCTCAAAGAGGGGCAAAATGTAGACACCTAAAATTGTCATGTCTAATTAAATAAATTTTTTTATTTATTTAATTATTTAAGCTTAATTCTTCTATCAATTGAATAAATCTTTATTTATTTAATTAATTCATTTGTACTCTTCTAGCCTTATTTCTCATTTAAATAAATACCTTTATTTATTTAAATTCCCCTTTTCCTAAATTAAATAAATATCTTATTTATTTAATTGATCCCACTTCTTCTATTAATTAAATAAATCTATATTTAATTAATTCATTAGCCTTTTCTACCTATGACACATGTCATTCATCTCTTGATCCCTACACTAACTACCCTCATTATTTTCTTATTTCTTTTACCTACCCTCTAATCCTAGCCGACCATTTATCTCTTACACCTCTCAATATTATCCCTCCATTTCTTATAGTGTCTTCTATATAAGGAGATGATTCCTTCATTATCAACCCTATTCAATCATAATCATTCTAATTAATCTAATCAAACATTCTAGCATTCGAACTTTCATATGCGATCAAGTCTACTTGCAACCACATTTCCATTCTTTGTTGAGCTCTTGTGCACACATAAAATATGAGAGCAAATATATCAAGAAAGATTAATGGAGATAGGAAGAATGGAGATCCAAACCCTATTGGACATGTGATGGTATAATCTTTGTGATTTCATTTAATATGCGTTGTCTTAAGTAATCTTCATATGTTATGGTGGATCTTTGTTGTTGTTAGGCTAGGGTTTTGTGGTTGAATTCATTTAGTCTTTCAATATTGTTGTTTCCATTTTCACCATAAACAAGTAATATCAAATCTACAACTAAGAAAAAAAGCTCCAAACTCTAGAGCCATGAGGAGGGTTGTTGATGGTGAGGATGCTTGCAAGATCCTCGCCCTCCAAGTGTTTACCTTGTAGGATTATCACCCACTTCAGTTGAGGTTCTTTGAACATCCTTCAAGCAAGCTTGGCTCCTAGATCTTTATTTTGGGAAGTTTGGCTCCTTATCCCAATACTGCCCTCTTTCTTGTCCCTATAAACTTTGCCCCATGCAAAAATGTTATTTTGTCTTAACTTAAGGTACCTTGCCAAAATAGTTTCTTCATTTTTTATTTATATTTTGGCTGACCCCAATAGGGAGGGAGAAACATGACAACAAATAGATGGAGATAATAGAGATGATAGCCTTCAACATAGTGATCCTACCTACCCAAGACAACAAACAACCTTTCTAAGGGGCCAACTTGTTGGACAATTTTTCCCCAATGGATCCCATAATTTTCTCACTTTGAGTCCATTAGCAAGTGAGAGGCCAAGATAAGTACAAGGTAGTTACCCAATTCTAAAGTCTAACAATATGTTGATTTCTTGTTGTTTCATGACAAGGGTTAAAAATAAGAAAATACATGGCTTATTTCCCTTTATATAAGGCTATCAAGTTCCACCAATTCTTCATCAACTCTTAATTGATGGAAGTTAGGTGACACCTTTGTCTAATCAAGAGCCATTTCTCTCTCATTTGACTAGGTTAACTTATCTCCTAATTAGGAGTTAACTCATTACCTCTATGGTTATGTATCATCCTAGCTTAACTATCCGAGAGGCTAATATTTTTACTTTACTCATTATGTTGTGGTTTATTTATAAGCATTGGGCCCTGGTTTAATTTCATTTAGCACATAATCTAATATGGTATCAAAGCCATGATCTCACAAGCTTATTCTAATTATGGTGTTTTAAAGTATTTATATTTGAGTTTTTGGCACATCTATTGGACGTTGGACCTATTTTGATATCAATATTTGTTCCAATATAGCCAACTTACCTTAGACCAACCTCTTGTTCATTTAGATCTAACAAGTGGAAGTCTAGTAGCAATTTTATGGATTTCTATTGTAAAAAAAATTAAGTGGAGCAAATTTGATGTAGTCATTATGAAAGGAAATACAAGAGCAAGGAAAGAATAATAAAATCCAAGTAAGTTTATTGATAAAGTAAATGTTACCAAGAGAAATGCAAAAAACCTTGGAGCAATCACCCAAATGTGAAGAAGGAGGCACAAGAACTTTTGAAAGGGGAAAACAAAGAAAAACCCCTTGTGATATTATGGACGAGGCAATGCCTAAAATGAGTGTGTGTGTGTGTGTGTGTGTGTGTGTGTGTGTGTGTGTGTGAGTGAGAGAGTGTGTGTGTGAGAGAGAGAGAGAGAGAGAGAGAGAGAGAGAGAGAGAGAGAGAGAGAGAGAGGCTCTTTACAATAATTTCATTAAGAAGAAATGAGAGAGGAGACATCTCTTAAATAGAGATGAGGAGAGGAGTTACAAAGTAACTCCCAAATAAATGAATGCCACCATTCATAAAATGTGTGTCATGTGTCCACATCCTCTTATGGAGGAAATATAATATTCCTTAATAAAGGAAAATAAAAAGAAATGACTTGTCCTCACACATGTACTAGAGGACAAATTACATGTAGGAATTCCAAAGGAATATCCTAAACTAAACACAAATAAACCTAAGCTAAGTAAAGATTAAATATTCTAACACCCCCCCTTAAGCTTTACTTGGGGAGTTTACATCAAACCCTTCAATGGGTTGCAATCCAAGATTTTTACAATGAAATTGAAACTTTTCTTTACAAAGTGGCTTGGTCAAAATATTTGCAACTTGGTCTTCCCCCTTGCAATAAAGGAGTGAAACTTGCTTGTCTTCAATTTGTTCTCTAATAAAGTGGTGTTGGAGAGAAATGTGTTTTGTCCTTGCATGGAAAACTGGATTTTTAGCCAAGGCAATGGCACTTTGGTTGTCACAATACAATTGAGTCGGTTCATGTTGAGGTAGACCCAAATCTTCAAGTGGTCTTCTAAGCCACAAGACTTCTTTGGAAGCATTAGTGCATCCTTTGTGCTCAGCTTCAGTGGATCCAAGAGAGGTAGATTTTTGCTTTTTACTATTCCAAGAAATTGCTCTTGAACCAATAAAAAAACAATACCCACAAGTAGATTTCCCATCATTGGGATCTCCACCTAGATCGGAATCAGTAAAACCTTTTAAAGTAAAATCAGAATTTCCATCATAAAACAAACCTACATTAATAGTTCCTAGTAAGAGTTAAATAATTCAAACTTCCAACTAATTGTCTATACAAAGTAGGATCAACAAGTGGAGTTTGCATATCAAGCATTAACTTAGTTCCTAATTCAATAGGAATTGAAACATCATGAGCATCATTCATTTTAAACTTATCTATGAGATCTTGAGCATATTTACTTTGAGATAGGAAAATTCCTTTAGAGGTTTGCCAAATTTGTATTCCTAAGAAATAATGTAAAAGACCTAAATCAGTCATTTGAAATTTTTGATTAAGTTGAAACTTAATATTAGAAATCAAAGTATTGGAGCTTGACGTAAGAATCAAATCATCTACATACAAGACAATAATGATAATATCATCTTCACTATGTTTAATATACAAGTTAGGATCATTTTTACTTCTAATAAAGCCTTGAGAAAGAAAGAATGCATTAATCTTTGAATACCACTCCCTAGGAGATTGCTTTAATCCATAAATTGATTTCTTTAATTTACAAACTAAGTGTGCATTACCTTCTTTAATAAAACCAGGAGGTTGAGACATATAAATTTCCTCATGTAAATCACCATTAAGAAAAGAACTTTTAACATTCATTTGGTGAATAGGCCAATTCATTCTAGAAGCTAAAGCAAGCACAAGTTTAATTGTAGGCATTTTAGCAACAGGAGCAAAAGTTTCAGTATAATCTAAGCCTTCAATTTGAGAAAAACCTCTAGCAACTAATCTAGCTTTAAATTTACTAACTTGATTATTAGCATTCAATTTAGTTTTATAAAGCCACTTGCAAGAAACAAGATTTTTACCATGAGGCAAGGGAACTAAATCCCAAGTTTGGTTAGAAATTAAAGTATCATATTCTTCCTTCATTGCTTTTTGCCAATGTGGTTGATTTTTAGCTTGATTGAATGTTTTAGGACCATTAGAATTCATAATAGTAGTCATTAAAGCATAGTTACAATAATTAACTCTTCTAGCTTGAAGTCTATCCATTCTAGCTATGTATTCATCGCTCTCTTGAATTAAAGATTTGAACCATTTAGGTCTTCTTTTAGAAGTAATGGATTCATCACTAGAAGAAGAGTCATGAGGAGTAGAGTTATTATTATCATCATCACTATCACTAGAAGGAATAGAAAGAGATGCATTAGGAGTAGGGTTAAGAGAAGGAGGTTGGTCCTACACAAGCACAACTTTGCTTTGAGCAAGTTCATCATCCTCCACTTTAGAACAATCATGAATGCCTTTTTCTGCAATACAAACATCTCTTGCAACTTTTACCTTGTTAGTAATAGGATTGTAAACTCTATAACCTTTAGTATTTTCATCAAAGCCAACAAAAATAAAAGGAGATGATTTAGCATCTAATTTTTTTCTTTTCTCCTTAGGTTTGTGAACATAAGCTATGGAACCAAAAATTCTTAAATTCTGCAAATTGGGCTTTCTACCAAACCAAGCTTCTTCCGGAGCTTTATCCTTTAAGGCTTTGGTAGGTGTTCTATTAATTAAATAAGTTGCACAAACCATAGCTTCAGCCCAAAACTTGTAATCCATATGTTTTGCATGCAATAAACATCTAGCCATTTCAATAATTGTCCTATGCTTTCGTTCCGCCACACCATTTTGTTGTGGTGTATAAGGAATGGTAAGCTCATGTTTAATTCCAAAATATTTCAAATAAGAATTAAATGCATTTGTAGACACTTAAAAATAATTATTTTAATTATTTTTAATTCCTCGCATAATTAATTAATTAATTATGTTAATTCAAATTCCTCTCAATATTAATTAAATATAATTAATATTGTCACTATAGCATATGATTGATTTATTAATAAATCAATCCCTTTCTTTATTCTTCTAAAAAAATCAAATCCTCACAAATCTTCTTCTTAGCTAATTAATTTCAATTAATTAGTTAACCTACATGATTCCTACAAATCATCTTCTTAATTCATTCTTCTAGAAACTCCCTAAACTCACTTAACATTATTCTTCTAATTTTTTATTCCCTCCACTCATTCTCTCTCATAGTCAAATTATCCTACAAATATTAATCCCACCTAACATTTCCTCTAATCCCCCTCCTAATGAGTCGTTAATGGTTAATCATCATGATTAGTCACAAAGTCAACTCTTTGTCCTTTTCATCCAGCCACTAGCTTTAAATGCTCTTTTCCTAGGTGAATGTAAGATTTTTGAAATCACACATTCCTCTAGGCATCCCCTCTGATATCCTTTTTTGGAGAATTTTTAATTCCTCCAATGCATCTTGTGGAGTGTGGAGATACGAAATGCCTTTAAGGCATATTTCTTGGTCTCCACACTCTCTCTTGGACCTTGTGTGAACTCACAAGTAAATCTTAGCCTTTTATCTCGAATTCATCCTAGCCATCCGTTTTCCTCTCCTCTTCCTATAAAATAGGGCTCCATCCCTTCATTCAAAACATCTTGAAATCCAATAAGTTTCTGCTGTCCTTTTGAGTCCAGGAAATCATCTTAGCAACTTGATCATCTCATCCTTATCATTTTTCAAATCCACTCCATTTGTGCACAACATTGGAGAGCCATCCACATCCAGCAATCAAAGGAGTACATCAAATGGAGCATTATCAAGGGGCGCCTTCATTTCATCAAGCTCAATCCGAAGGAGAAGGTAAAATAGCAAGGTGAAATGGTCTTTTAATGATATTTTAGCATTCTGCATGTTTATTTCGTTATGTTTTGATCATTTGACCTTCAAATCTGTTTTCCCCTCTTCATTTTGGCACGCCCGATGGGACCCACGTCCCTAAGAACTAATATTTTTTTAAAGGTTTTTGTGAGTTATGAGATGCAGGTTCCAGAATAGCGCGACTGCAAAAAAAAAAAAAATCTTTTTTGCAGGTTCCAGAATAGCGGCTTTGTATTTATGCGCAACAGCTTCTTTTTTGTTTCTGTTTCATTTTTGTTTCTGTTCTTTTCTGTTTCAGTTTCAGTTTCAACACGATAGCTCTGCGATTAGCGCGAGCGTTTTTATGAGAATTTGAATTCCTGTTATCCGATTTGTTATTTGCTCTGTTATCTGTTCTGTTTAATTATAATCTGTGTGAAAGTAGGAGAGTATGCTCTTGTTTATATAGACAATCAGAAATCTAGACCTTTCACTTTTTTATTCTGTTTAGCGCGACTGTATGCTCTGACCGCAGGAAAGTGTGAAAGTATGAGAGTATGCTCTTGTTTATCTAGACAATCAGAAATCCGGACCTTTTTCCACATTTTGAAGCCTTATCCCAAAAATCCACTTTTTGAAGCCCAAATCCCATATTTCTCTATTTTTAGGGTTTGTTATAACTCCTTCCCCTTTTATCAATCACCTCCAAATTTTTCTCATATTATCCATCTCCAACTTTTGCTTCTTTGTCCTTCTTGGACAAATTTTCCCATTCCTTCATCTCTCCTCCAAAATCCCCATTTTTCGCTTGCCTATCCCTTGGAAAGTAGCAAAAACCTAGTCAAACCCCATTTACCCATCAAAACTTTCTTCAAATCCACATTTGTCATTAGTAAAAAAGTTTTTATTCATGTTTTTCTATTCATTCCCCAAAAAATCAAAAAAATTAATATTTTTGTCATTTTGTTGTTTTTTGCAGGATGCTTGTTGAAGACTCTATTTTTTCAAACTACTAATCAAGTTGTTTTGTAGGACGCTTGTTGAAGACTCTGTTTTTCCAAACTACTAATCAAGTTGTTTTGCAGGACGCTTTTTGAAGACTCCATTTTTCAAACTACTAATCAAGTGGTTTTGCAGGACGCTTTTTGAAGACTCCATTTTTCAAACTACTAATCAAGTGGTTTTGCAGGTTGCCTAGCTGATTCAACCAAATATTATGCATTTATTTAAATTAGGCACCTAGATATTAATTAAAATGGAATGAACCATTGTCTTATGTGTCTTTAAGAAAAGCGTAAAGGTAGGAAAGTATGCTCTCGTCTTACTAGACGATCAGAAATCCAGACCCTCCAACCTTTTCTTGTTTGATTGTGTGTTTACCTCTAGCAGGTCTGCCCTCCCAACTTGCTCTTTGAGAAGGTAAGAGGGGAATGACCCAAGTGAGTACACCCGGACCTAGGGTTCCCAACTCACTATAATAAATAGGCCATTGACTACAAAAGGGTTAATGGTTGGGGCTATATGAGAGTTCACTCTCACATTGGGTGCTTAGTAGGATCCTAGAGATCTCAACCATGCTTGCGTGACTACTAAGTTCTTAGTGCTTCGTTGGGCTATAGGCCTCAATTGCGCTTGCGCAACTTCGAAGGGTAGCTCCTAACGGGAAGACTTACTAAACACCTTGTTCATAGTGGCCAAAAACCTTCTAGTCATTGGTGCAGGAGGTCAGACCTCTGAAGCGACCCATATTCTTACGGCCCTTAGTAGAGACACAAAGTTCGCCATGAGGAGTTTTCATGGGAATTGATGTTTGGCTGCCCCAAGAAGTGAGTATCGTGGAGGGGAGCCAATGGGGTCAAGCATCTAAGTGTCCACTCTGGGTAAGCGTAGATGGGAAACCAATTGGGATTCAATGACTATTGTCCTTGCCAGCCTTAAGAATGTTGTATATGAGTATGAGTTTCTTTGATATAATATGCATTTGATCACTGTGTTTGCTTTGTTTGATACATACTTGCCAAGAGAAGACTAAAAACACATCACTATCCCCAAACACTTTACAAAAACACTTGTCAAGACACAAACAATTGTCCAAGTCATTACCCACACCAAGTCCAAAAAAAAAAATTGCGTCAAAGCTTTGTCCATCCCATATTTCATAAGCCTAAGAGAGAAGCTAAGAGTTCGTCATCTTCGTCAACATTCAAGTTTGTCCTTTGAAACACTTATTATCGTCCAAATCAGGGTGGTCATATCCCTTCATACAACTTGCCATTCAAATCGATCCTCCATTAAGTCGTATTCATGTCAAAGACAACCTAGTTATCAAGTTTCTTCTAAACCATCACTACCATACCTTCTTCATCAATCATCCTCAAATTTCTTAAATCCTTTCATCCTCAATTTTCTTAAATCCTTTCATCACAAATTTCTCAAGTCCTTTCGTCACAAATTTCTTAAATCCTTTCATCACAAATTTATCAAGTCTTTTCATCCTGAAATTTCTCAAATCCTTTCATCACAAATTTCTCACGTCTTTTTATCCTCAAATTTCTTAAATCCTTTCATCACAAATTTCTTAAGTCCTTTCATCCTCAAATTTCTTAAATCCTTTCATCACAAATTTCTCAAGTCTTTTCATCCTGAAATTTCTTAAATTTGTTTTTTTTCATCACAAATTTCTCAAGTCTTTTCATCCTCAAATTTCTTGAATCCTTTCATCACAAATTTCTTAAGTCCTTTCATCCTCAAATTTCTTAAATCCTTTCATCACAAATTTCTTAAATCCTTTCATCACAAATTTCTTAAGTCCTTTAACCACATTTTTCTTAAGTCTTTTCATCATAAATATCGTGTATGGTCGCAACTCGATCCCAAAAGAAAACAATGGCTGAACAACAATATGGCATGCCAAACATTGGTGTCCTATATGAAGATCCCACGCAAGATCATACACAAAGTGGGCAACCTAGCGATCAAGATCAAAGTCAAAATCTTGACATGGTTAACCAAGATGAACTTTGTCTGGAAGTGCAAACTTTCCTAGCGGATTCTTATAACCAAGAGATGATGGAAAAGTTTATTAAACGCAATCCTATTGCACTTCTGAAAACTCTCCTTGAAAATGGAGCTCAACTTCCACCTGAATTTAATAGATCCGCTCTCACCCAACAACCACAAGGAGACCTCGCTCCCACACAAAGTGTTGCACCTACTATTCAAACTCAATCAATTGTAGCCCCATCAATCATCCAGGCTCAATCAATGCCACCCGCGGTACCTCCCACCGTGGTCTCCATCCCACCTTCTTTCTCCTTACCATCCATACCACTATCAAACCCGATCTCATCCATTCTCCAGCAAACTTCTATACCACCTCCTCCTATTCAACCACAAATTTCTATTCCACAAACTTCCCTTCCTCCCAATAATGTCGCAAATTTTATCCGGGCCGTATTCAATCCCATCACAACAGTTGGCAGACTGCAACCAACTATCCCTCAAACCCCAGTGACATCGGTCATCACATCCCACGTTCCCACCTCCTCATCATATCAATATATTGGTGGTGGTACACCTTCTTTGGCTCATCCAATTCTTGGGGCAAATGCAATTCATCAATATCAAAGTCCACAACAAGACCTCATCAAGGAAATTCAAGACATGAAGAATATCATCAAGGACATGAAACAAATGACTAATAAAAGGAAAACTTACTCATTCGAAGAGTTTTTCCCTTGTCCTTACGACCCGTCTATATCAGTTGCACCATATCCCCTGAGATTTGAGATCTCTAAATTCACCAAGTATGAAGGCAAAGGAGATCCCCGCGACCATGTCCGAGAATTCCACATCTTATGCCAAGAAGTCTCCTATAGTGACCTTTATCTTCGCAGACTCTTTCCCAAGAGTCTCACGGGAGACGCCTTGGCATGGTTCTCATCTTTACCACAAGGTTCCATTGTCTCTTTTCCAGACTTGGCAGAAAAATTTGTGGCCCACTATGCATACAACATGGGTAATGATGTATCTATGATGGACTTATGTAATACAAAACAAAGGCCCAGAGAAACCTTCACCAATTTCCTACAAAGATGGTGACATCTTATCAAGAAATTCCAATGGGACATGCTAGAACAACATCAAATTGAGCTATTCCAAAAGAACTTGATGGCCGAACTTTCAAGACCTTTAATATCTCAATGTATCAAATCCTTCCAAAAATTGACAGATAAGGGCCTCGCCCTCGAACGTGTCTTGTTGGAGGAAGGAACCTTGAAACATTACCAGAAATCAACACAAAGTTCTTCCTTTTATAATAACGACAAGCCAAAATTTTGGTCCAAAAACAAAAATGTGGTCAATGATGGTATAACTAATGCAAAGCGGGTCCAAACCGTGGTCGCTCCCCCAAAATCCACCACCAACAATCATCAATTCAACAACCAAAATCAATCCCAAAAACCTCACAACAATGTCTCAATCCAAGGACGACCACCCCGATCGAATAACAAGACTCCAAGAGATTTCACTCCTCTGGCTGAGCCTATTGAAGTGGTGTTTCAAAAACTTGTCCAAGTAGGTATAGTGGTTTTTCCAATCACTCGCCTGTTTGACCCCAATCAACCTAAACCAAGATGGTATAATGAAAATGAGTATTGTGAATACCATCGTATCAAGGGACATGATACATGAAAGTGTATGAAACTGAAGATCTACATACAAGATCTCATTGATAGAGGTGAGATTGAGATAGCAAATACAAAACCTGGTAATAACAATGACAAACTCAAAATGTACCAAGAACCCTTCCCGAAGCATGATAAAAGAAAAGGCTCATCATCTAACACAATGGGTTATGACTACGCTAATCACGTATCTGGTTTTGATTTTTTGGTTGGTCGCATTGAACCTGCAGACAATAATGTCAATGTCATAACCATCCAAGGAGTTAATCCTCCTTCCCAAAGCAGACCAAATCCTGCTCAGATAGTCATTCAAGGCACCACGCCTTCCACCTCCCATTTCTAGAATGACTGAAATGCAGCCACACGCTGAGGAAGAGTCACCATCCAAGGAGTTCCTCCCCCACCAAACCCCCCACCCATGTCTTCCACCCGCCGATATGACTTCCTTGATCAACTTGGGAAGACACCCGCACAGATCTCCATTTTGGAACTTCTCAAGACCTCCCCGGTCCATAAAGAAATTTTGGAACAAGCCCTTCTTCAATCACGCATTCCAGATAACATCAACGCCACCCAATTCCAAGCCCTCATTGGAAACCTTGCTGCCCAATAGCACATTATATTTAACTCCAAAGATGCTCCTGCAGATGAAGACCATAACAAACCTTTGCACATCGAAGCTCTTATCCACAAGAACAAGGTCAAACGTATCCTAATAGACGGTGGATCTAGGCTTAATCTGTGTACATACAAATTAATAAAACAATTGGGACTTTCTGAGGATCTGATAGATACAACAGGAAGGATCACAATAAAGGCATATGATAATGCAGAAAGAATTTCAAAGGGCGTGGTCACCTTATCTCTTCAAGTGGGCCCCATTACAATTGAAACCCCTTGCCAAGTACTAGATCTTGACCTCCCCTACAACATTCTCCTCGAGAGGCCATGGATTCATTCCTTGTAGGCCATACCCTCCACCTATCACCAATGCATCAAATTCCCCTATAATGGAAGAGAGATCACTATCAAAGGTGATCCCCAACCTTTTCAATATTGCAAACTATTAGAGGGGAAGCATTCGTATCATTGCCCACTAAATAGACCCTTGCCAACGCCTCCATCTGACACATAAAATGTTGCCTCCACATCATCCCAACTAGAAAATCAAATCAAGATCTTGGACAATGGTTGTGGAGAATACAAATTGGAGGACGTCTTATTAATAGGCAACCTCCCTCTCTCTCCCAAGTCATTTGGCAAACCAAAAGAGATAAAAAAGGACCCAAAACCAGTCATGCAATGCCAAAACACCACCTTCCAGCAATGGGGCCCACTTGATAACGAGAGCCTCGAAGTAGATATCTCTTCATGGCTATACCGGGAAGAAGCTGAAGATCCAACAAGAATATCCAAAGAAATGTACCCAAAAGCATCTGCCATAGTTGAAAAAATGGGTTACAAAGGACATGACCTGGAACTAGAAGAGAAAGGAAGAAAAACACCCATAAATCCTATCTCCTACAGATACAACAGAGGCTTGGGGTACACCCCGGTGCCTAAGATTACTATCGCTGGTGCCCCTTCTAGTCCTTCTTTGGATATCGAAAGCGCTGACGAAGAGGAATTCCACGAAATGCCTTATGAATATGAGAAAGATATTTTCTTGGACGCTTACATCAATACCATCACCCCCGTAACCCCTCCCACTTCACATGAGCTACATCTTGTCCATCCTGAACTCATTGACTGGGGCCAATGAGACAAACCCACTTTAGATATCTGCACCGACAATAATGCTCTCATTGCTCTCCTAACAGCGCAAAATATGGAAGATTGTAGCAGAATCAAGGGTATTCAACTACACGAAAAGGGATACTTTGGTAGTGAAGTCAATGCCCTTAGCCACAAAAAAGATAATAAAAGAAAAAGATATGATTCCCTAGGTGAAAACCTCCTTGAGGCACCTTTGGATGAACAAGAAATAAAAACAAAGGGTGTATCTAAAAGTGAAAACTTGGAAAAGGCACTTGACGATGAGGGATTTGACCTCCCTACCATTGGTTACCTTCCATAGGACAAATCAAATTTGTTGATAGAAGAAACAGACAACATCAACATGGGCACCGAAGTCATTCCGAAAAATGTGCTCATTGCTAATTCCCTCACAAAAATCAAGAAACAAGACTTCATCAACTTTCTTACAGAGGTAAAAATCAATTTTGCATGGTCTTATTTCGATATACCAGGGTTGGACCTCTACCTTGGTGGTTCACAATCTCGCCGTCCGCCTAGATGCAAAACCTGTAAAACAAAAATTGCGCAAAATGCACCCACATATTGCACTCCTGGTCAAGGCAGAACTCCAAAAGTTATTAGACGTAGAATTTATCAAACCAATAGATTATGCTGAATGGGTCTCCAACATTGTACCTGTCGGCAAACCTACTGGGGGCATCCTCATCTACACAAATTTCCGAGATCTAAATATAGCTTGTCCTAAAGATGATTTCTTGCTCCCCAATATAGACATGATTGTGGACCTTACAGCAGAACATGAAATGTTATCGCTAATGGATGGGTTTTCTGGATACAACCATGTAGCGTCCTAAAATCGTGACACTTGCAATTTCGACTGCATTTGGGTCTTCACGATGGCGATGCAACACGGAACCTGAATGGAGACCCTGAAACTTGTTCATGACATCAAAAACTGCATTTTTCCGCACCCTGGCCTAATCCCTCCTTGCACCCTGCTATCCCAGGAGGTGGGACCATGGCGCCCAGCGCCCTGGTCCTTCTGGATGAGGGCGCCCAGCGCCCTGGTCCCCCAGGACCATGGCACCTAGCGCCCTGGTCCCTGGCCCTATTTTGGGCCCGGTCTCTTATGGGGCTTCTGGTCTTTAAGTTTGCAAATTGGAAAATATTGTTTCCTGGTCGGCCCAAGGTCGGAAAAATTAGTCTATCAGCCCTAATTGACAAGTATATAAACTACATTTCCTCTCCCATTTGAGGAGGTAAAAAAAAGGAAATGAGCAAGAACAAGACGCGGAAGCAATATTCAAACATTCAAGCATTCAAGCATTCCTTCAAGCAATTCAGCATTCTAAGTCTCCATTCAAGGCTAAGTGTTGCATTCAAGACAAGGATTCAACCATTGAAGAGGAGATCACATACAACATACAACATACTACATACATTACACCTTCGCATGTAAGGATACAAACATTCTTACAACAAGGTATCAGTACTTGTTTACATTACAAACATTTACATTTACAGCATTCTCATTTCTTGGTTAATTCCAAAACCGGGGTTTGACCTAAAGGCAAACCCCTCATCCCTAACCCCCCAATCATCCTCTCTTTTCTGTGTGTAGGTTGCAGATACGCGGCTATAATTGAAGATCTGGAATCCTTGTGCAGAGACGAACAGATCCACCTTCGTTTCGCGGATTTTTTGGAGGACCGTGTGCACGCCGGGCACCATTGTCCCGCCAAATTTCACTCAAATTTGCAGAACAACACCATCTCAACATTTTACTGCTAATTCCAGATCCGCAGCTTCATCCCATATCCCTATCTCTGTTTATAAGCGAATCTTTCCTACTTTACATGCATTCCTAGTTCAATCTTTCTATCAACATTCTTTACAAAAGAGGGTATCCTTGATGTCTTAACCCTTAAAACTCATTTAGAATCCAATCTTGCATTGTGTGGGATTGGATCTTGTGGGTTTCAACCCCTCTTTTGAATGTAAATTCTCCCCTAAGTGAAAACCATCAATCCTAGTGACTCTCGCTTCTCTCTCCTTGGAGTTGGGGAGGGGAGAACAACTAGGGTTCGATTTTTCCGCTTTACAAACCAAATCAGGGTAGTAGATAAGGATTAGCATAAAACTGCATTCACAACACCATGGGGTACCTTCTGTTATCGGGTCGTGCCTTTTGGCCTTAAAAATGCTGGAGCTATGTATCAATGGGCAATGACAACAATTTTTCATGACCTCTTGCACAAAATTATGGAGGACTACGTGGATGATCTACTAGGAAAGTCCAAGACAAGATAAGAACACATTCCCATTCTAAAATAGATCTTCGAAAGATTGGAAAAATACAAGCTACGCCTAAATCCCAAAAAGTGTGTGTTTGGCGTCACATCGAGAAAACTACTGGGATTCATTGTTTCCTGCAGAGGCATCGAGGTTGATCCCGCAAAGGTAAAAGCTATTATGGAAATGTCTCCGCCAAAAACTCTTAGACAACTGTGCAGTCTCCAGGGAAAACTCCTATCTGTCAGGCGTTTCATTTCATAGCTAGCAGACAAGTGCCATCCATTTGCACACCTGTTGTGTAAAGACACAAAATTTAAATGGGATTGCCTATGTCAAAAGGCCTTTGAGAAATTAAAAGAATATCTAGCATCACCTCCCGTATTGATGCCTTCTGCTCCTGGAAAACCCCTTCTTTTGTATATATGTGCTACCGTAGTGGCATTGGGGGCATTATTGGCGCAAACAGATGATCAAGGGAAGGAACACGCCATTTACTACATCAGTCGGACGTTGGTAGGATATGAACTCAATTACACCCCCATTGAAAGAGCATGTTTGACATTAGTGTTCAACACTCAGAAACTACGACACTATATGCTAAATAATAAGACAAAATTAATTGCTAAAATTGATCCACTTAAATATCTCTTGTCCAAAGCTGTTGTCACTGGCAGAACTGCCAAATGGGTCATGCTCTTAAGCGAGTTTGACATTGAATATGTGGACAGAAAGGCAATCAAGGGACAAGTCATTGCAGATCAGTTGGCTGAAGCTCCACTTCTAGGCGACCATCCTCTTCTCACAGAATTACTAGATGAGTTTCATTATGACTGTTACCACATCCTCCAAATGGAAATTGTATTTTGATGGCTCCTACACTCAAAATGGATCGGGGGCAGGAATATTATTGGTCACACCTCAAGGAGATGGCATCCCCAAATCATACAAGATAGCCTTTGCATGTACCAATAACATAGCAGAATACGAGACCCTCATCATAGGTTTACACTTGGCTATCCATTGGAAAATAAAGGAATTACAAGTCTATGGTGATTCCCAACTCATCATAAAACAAGTCAATGATGAATACCAGACAAAAGATGATAAACTCCTTCCCTACCGTACCATGGTTGAAGATCTTAAGCAACATTTTACGACAATCAAGTTTGACCAAATCCCACGAACAAACAACAGGGCTGCAGATGCAATGGCCACCATTGGCTCCCTCCTTCAAATGCCAGCACACAGTCAGAAGTGCGAGTTCTTGGTCGAGCAATTGTTTATACCGGCATACGACCTACCAGAGTCTGAAATGGTGTGTGTTCTTGTTGGTCCTGAGTCCCCTTGGTACCAAGAAACCTTTGTTTTCCTCAAAGACAACACCATTCCCCCACACCTCAACAAAACCCAACAGCAAACCTTCATCCGCCGATGTGCCCATTACACCATCCTTGCAGACACCTTGTTCAGAAGGAATTTTGATGGTTCCCTCCTAAGGTGTTTAGATAAACAAGAAGCAGAATGGGCATTACATGAAGTACGTGAGGGTATCTGTGGGGCACACTCAAGTGGACTCACATTGGCTAAAAAACTTTTGAGAACGGGATACTATTGGCCTAAAATGGAAGAAGATGTATACAATTATGTGAAGAAATGCATCCCTTGCCAGCAGCATGGCGACAAGATTCATGCACCGTCACAAGAATCGCAGCCATTCATTACACCATGGCCCTTTTCACAGTGGGGGCTCAATCTCATTGGGAAAATCCACCCTTCATCTTCCAACAGACATAAATTCATTATCACCGCCACCGAATACTTCACCAAGTGGGTAGAGGCTATCCCTCTTACTTTCACCACTGGCAAGCAAATATCCAAATTCATCCTAAACTACCTAATCTGTCGATATGACATCCCAAAAGTTATCATCACAGATAATGGTAAACAATTTAAGAAGTAGAATGTCAAAGAACTCTGCCAAAAATTCAACATCCAACACCGCTTCTCCACTCCATATTACCCCCAAGGCAATGGCCAAGCTGAGGCTTCTAATAAAACCCTAATAAAAATCCTCAAAAAGATAGTCAATGAAGCGGGCTGTGATTGGCACCTCCAAATCCATCCTGCATTGTGGGCCTACCACACCTCCATCTGCACCCCCACAAGCGCAACTCCTTATTACCTAGTATTCAGTTCCAAAGCCATCCTTCCCCTTGAGATCAAGATCCCCTCTCTAAGGGTATCACTGCAAAACATCCTACCAGAGGAAGAATACAAAATTGCCCACTTACAAGAGCTAGAATTGTTAGATGAAAGACGCCTCAAGGCCTTGAATCATCTCCGGGTATATCAAAACTGTCTGCGCATGAGTTATCATAAAAAAGTCAGAACTCGAGAATTCCAAGTTGGTGATCTCGTCTTCATGGAAAATTAGAAAAATCTACAAGAAAGAGAAAAGAAAGGCAAGTTCGAGCCTAATTGGCTTGGACCATATGTAATCACAGCGAAATATGGATCAGGAGCTTATCAGTTGGCTACTCCTGAAGGCGATCCTTTGGATGATCCAATGAATATCATGCACCTCAAAAGATTTTATGCTTAGTCCTCAGAAAGTCTTAAATTGTCAAAAAAAAAAATCAAGAAAAATTTAAAAAAAAGAGAGAAAAAGATCCTGAAAAAATCGTCACTTTGGTGAAAACCTGGCAAACAGACACCTTATGACACAAAAAAATTAAAAAATCAAAAAAAGAAAGAAAAAAATAATTCGTCCATTAGTGAAAACCACTTGGTGGCGCTATGGACAAGTACCTTGGTGAAAACCTCTATGCAGATGCCAAGGTAAATAACCGGATCCACTGTCTATCATGTCGATACTACAAATCATCTGCCATCCAGCCCACCCATGCACAACATTCCTTCTTTTCCGCCTCCCAATAAAACATGCGTATGATGATGAAGTCTTCGCTTGAGTCATGAACAAAGAATGTCCCATTGAAACTGAGATTTTATGCCTTTGTGTGTAAGCTTCAAGAAGTCTTGAGAAACAATCCCAAGTCCATCCTAGTTCTACTCTTGGCAAGGGTATCATGTGGTCTCAAGGAAGAGACTTGTTAGATTTTGTTAGATCTTTTCATATTGGCTTGCATCTTTTGCCCTACGACTGCCACTATTTACGACTGCCTGGGTTCTTCCATATCCAGGTACGTTATGATAGGTCCATACTGGGGCATATTTTATAGTATGGCATGTTTTGGATCCTTCTTGTATAAATCGACGACCTGGTACTAGTGTTTATCAACACTTACCTTCTCATGTACAAGAGGTATCAGTGTGTTTGAGGGTTTCCTTGCATGAACCCACAACTCTGTATTAGTGTTTCTTAACACTTGCATTGTTGTGTGCAAGAAATTCTCATTTGTCTACAGAGTCAGTCCACGCCCTGCGTTTCTCATGGAATCCTAATTTCTATAATCAATGGTGCAAGTCACTCAGGGCAACATCAAACTAGGTTGGCTCTCCACATTTGTTGTGCACAAAATCTCACTATCATTCCATCAAATCCTAAACTCAATAATCCCATGGAGTTCTCAATTGCCCCCATTTTCCTCCGCAGTCTCACATCTCATATTCTTCTTTCCAAATTCCTCACGAATGCTTCATATTTGTTCCTCATCTATCCCTTCCACCTTAATTTTTCTTCCTTTATTTTTTTTCCTCACATAATCAATTCTGATTCTAATTTATGTCTTATACAGGATGTATCCTTCTTGAAACCAGACGCTTTAATCATGTCTTATACAAGATGAATCCCTCCCGAAACCAGACGTTGTGATCTGATCATGTCTTATACAGGATGAATCCCTCCCGAAACCAGACGTTGTGATCAGTCATGTCTTATAAAGGATGAATCCTTCCTGAAACCAGACGTTGTGATCTGATCATGTCTTATACAGGATGAATCCTTCCTGAAACCAAACATTGTGATCAGTCATGTCTTATATAGGATGAATCCTTCTTGAAATCAGACGTTGTGATCTGATCATGTCTTATACAGGATGAATCCTTCCTGAAACTAGACGTTGTTATCTGATCATGTCTTATACATGATGAATCCTTCCTGAAACCAAACGCTGTGATCAGTCATGTCTTATACAAGATGTATCCTTCCTGAAACCAGACACTCCGATCATGTCTTATATAGGATGAATTCTTCCTGAAACCAGATATTGTGATCAATCATGTCTTATACAGGATGAATCCTTCCTAAAACCAGACACTTTGATCATCTTTGTCTTATATAGGACGAGTTCTTCTTGAAACTAGACTGAATCTAGATCTTATCAATCGAATCAAATCAATTCTATCGGGATATCAATTTCGCAAAACTCCAAAGATCAAATACCTCAATTGATCTCCCGAGGGGGCATCACCATACCATAATCTATCAATCAAGAGTCGAGGCATCCTATCAAACCAATATCACCATCAAAACAAGATTATTCTTTGAATCAATGTGTCATCACACCTCGCTTCAAAGAGGGACAAAATGTAGACACTTAAAAATAATTATTTTAATTATTTTTAATTCCTCGCATAATTAATTAATTAATTATGTTAATTCAAATTCCTCTCAATATTAATTAAATATAATTAATATTGTCACTATAGCATATGATTGATTTATTTAATAAATGAATCCCTTTCTTTATTCTTCTAAAAAAATCAAATCCTCACAAATCTTCCTCTTAGCTAAATAATTTCAATTAATTAGTTAACCTACATGATTCCTACAAATCATCTTCTTAATTCATTCTTCTAGAAACTCTCTAAACTCACTTAACATTATTCTTCTAATTTTTTATTCCCTCCACTCATTCTCTCTCCTAGTCAAATTATCCTACAAATATTAATCTCACCTAACATTTCCTCTAATCCTCCTCCTAATGAGTCGTTGATGGTTAATCATCATGATTAGTCACAAAGTCAACTCTTTGTCCTTTTCATCCAGCCACTAGCTTTAAATGCTCTTTTCCTAGGTGAATGTAAGATTTTTGAAATCACACATTCCTCTAGGCATCCCCTCTCCTAAGGAATTTTTAATTCATTTTTATTCCTCCAATCCCTATGATATCCTTTTTTGGAGAATTTTTAATTCCTCCAATGCATCTTGTGGAGTGTGGAGATACGAAATGCCTTTAAGGCATATTTCTTGGTCTCCACACTCTCTCTTGGACCTTGTGTGAGCTCACAAGTAAATCTTAGCCCTTTATCTCGAATTCATCCTAGCCATCTGTTTTCCTCTCCTCTTCCTATAAAATAGGGCTCCATCCCTTCATTCAAAATATCTTGAAATCTAGTAAGTTTCTGCTGTCCTTTTGAGTCCAGGAAATCATCTTAGCAACTTGATCATCTCATCCTTATCATTTTTCAAATCCATTCCATTTGTGCACAACATTGGAGAGCCATCCACATCCAGCAATCAAAGGAGTACATCAAATGGAGCATTATCAAGGGGTGCCTTCACTTCATCAAGCTCAATCCGAAGGAGAAGGTAAAATAGCAAGGTGAAATGGTCTTTTAATGATATTTTAGCATTCTGCATGTTTATTTCGTTATGTTTTGATCATTTGACCTTCAAATCTGTTTTCCCCTCTTCAACATTATTGACATATTCTCTTCCATTGTCAGTACGATGTATCTTAATTTTAGAACCAAATTGCCTTTCTACAAATATATGAAATTCAGTAAACACATCAAGCACTTGATCCTTACTATGAAGGAAATATATCCATGTTCTCCTTGAAAAATCATCAACAAAGATAAGAGCATACCTTGAACCTTGGATGGAAGGATTCTCCATGGGATCCAAGAGATCACTATGAACTAAATGCAATTTAGTATATGCCCTCCAAGATTGACCATGAGGAAAGGGTTCCATGTGCATCTTACCACTCATGCAACCATTGCAAACAATTTGAGAAGGAACAATAGTAGGCAATCCATCAACCATATTTGTTTTTTGCATCAATGAAATGTCATCAGAATTGAGATGGCCAAGTATTTCATGCCATATAGTAAAATCAATAGTAGTAAGCAAATAATACTTTGGAGGAGCAAATTCATAGAACTTGAATAAGTTATCATTATCCATTTTAGCAGTAGCAATAACATGATTAGTTTTTGGATCAATGATATAACATATGCCCCTATAAAAGTTGATCTTATAATCTTGACAAAGTTTAGGAATTGAAATCAAATTTGATTTTAATTCGAGAACTTAAAGAACATCATGTAATTTCCCATAGGAACATTCACATCACCAATAGCTTCAACTTTGCAACTATGATTATTAGCTAATTGAACAGGAATATTAGAAGTATCAGGATGCAAAGATTCAAAAAATTCTTTATGAGAGGTAACATGTTGAGATGCACCATAATCAATAATCCACTCAAGTGGTTGAGAAACATTATAAGTACATGTAAATGCATGACGAGATGAATTACCATTATTATTACCTTTCTTATAATGAAGTTTATGTTGTTGATTATTTTGGTTCATGGGCTTTTTACCATTTTGCTTCTTAAAACAGTTATTAGTAATATGTCCATCTTTCCCACAATATGTGCAATGGGGTCTTGTTTGAGAATTATTCCTTTGATTATTGTATGAATTATTATGATTATTATTATGAGAATTGTTATGATAGGATTTAGAATGAGATTGATAATTAGAAGATTTGTGATTATTATTATGATTATGATTATTATTATTGGATCTAAAATTATTATTATGATTTTGGTTTTTAGACATAAAAGCATGTTCACTATTTTTAAGAGTACCAAATTGAATTAATTTAGCTTCCTCTTAACGCAATAAATTACGAAAAATATCATAAGTTAATTGAGTAGCTAAGCTAGGAATAGCAAGTTGAGCATGAATATTCGTAATAAATTGTTGAAATTGACGAGGAAGACATTTTTTAAGAATAAGATGAATTAAACGTAAATTAGCTAGAGTAACTCCTAAACCAGTTAATTGACTATTAACAGAATCAAACTTTAATAAGAATTCATCCATAGTTTTAAAATCTGTATACCTGAGATCTTCAAGTTGATCTTGAAGCTGAATTTTTCGGGATTCATTTGAGCTATCATAAGTTGTTTTTAAAATTTCCCAAGCTTCATATGCTTTTGTACAATTTCTAATTAAAACATATAAATCAAGAACCATTGAAATACCAATTAAACCAAGTGCTTTCTCATTTTGAGCCTTCCATCTATCTTGGTCGGCTTGGGAGCAGTTGAAGTAGGCTCAAAGGTTTTATTAGTAGCAACATCCAAAAGGTGCTTGAAACAAAAAATGAAAGAAATATGCATTTTCCATGAATGATAATTACTACTATTTAACTTAATTTCAGGAATTAAAGTAGACATGTTTACAAAATAAATATGAACAAATAATAGTTAGGTTTTAAAAGACAAAAACTAACTTCCTTATATAAAATTGAAATAACTTAAAAAAATAATTTTTGTTTAAAAAAAATTATCAATTAAAAAATTATTTCCAAATGTTTAATAACAAATTTAAATTTTTAAAAAAACTTTAAGTTGATCTACACAAACTTTAAATCTTAATAATAATAAAGTAAAACTATTTATTAAAAAGGCTTTATTAAAAATATATATATTAGAAAGTTGTAAGGAAACCTTTATAAACTTTTAAAAATTTTAATATAAACTTTAAACTCTTTATATATTAAAAAAGTTTATAACTTTTTTTTAAGATAAAGTAAACTAAAGTAGTATACGTGAATGATAAAAGAAAGAGTACTTTAACTTTGAATTAATTAATTTATATGAATCGTAAGAAGGAAAATGAGATAAATATATTGATTTAAATTTATATTTAAACCTAACGGTTAAAATAAGAGCCTAACGTTAAAAAAAACAATGATATAAACTAATATGTTACAGAATATGAAGACTAATGCATGTAGATGGAGGGAAACGTTACAAACAGTGAAGATAAAGGGCAGATAAGGCAGAACAGATAGTTGCACAGGAGTAAATATAAGCTATCAAAGGCGATTGATGATAATAGCAAACTTTAGTGACTCGGTATTGAATTTTGGAGATATGTTACAGGAGATACGTTACAAGGCAGGAAATGAAGAAAGGTGAATGAGATGATTGCAAATAAATATTACACAGAAGAAGTGTTATGATCAATGAGCAGAAATGAAATTGTGCCAAATGACTACGAAAGGAGTAGAAGTTTAAATTTCTGATATAGATAAGATCTGTAATGAAAATATAAACAACAGACGTAAAATTACTCTTTGAAAATGATTTCTACAGTAAACAGAAGACAACAAATGGAATGAGATATTCAGAATATGTTAGTATGAAAAGATTGAATAAAGAATATAACAAATATTAAATTTCTGGAAAAAAAAAAACAACAAAATGAGAAATGTTGAAACCTGCAAGAAAATCACAGATGCAACTCAATGATAAACCAGTTTTGGCGGCAAGCCAACCAAACAGATTAAGGAGGCTAAGTTTGGCGGTAAACCTTCCAAACTAGGCACAATAAAAAAAACCAGAAACTTTGGCGGCAAGCCTTCCAAAGCCACAACTTTAAACCAGAAAGAATGAACTTTGGCGGCAAGCCTTCCAAAGCTTTTTTTTGTTTTAATAAAAAAACTAAAATAGAAGATTAAACCTGCAGACAAACTTGTTAACAAGTTTGAAAAAAAAATTTAAAATCTGAAATAAAAAATCTGCACAGTAGAAAATATTAGAGAAAGAACTTCTTCTCCTCTCAAGAATGCCTCCAAGAAGGTGAACTCCACAAAATGATAACCTTCATCAATGTCAACTTAAAAGAAGGATTAAAAACCTGCTCTGATACCATGAAAGGAAATACAAGAGCAAGGAAAGAATAATAAAATCCAAGTAAGTTTATTGATAAAGTAAATGTTACCAAGAGAAATGCAAAAAACCTTGGAGCAATCACCCAAATGTGAAGAAGGAGGCACAAGAACTTTTGAAAGGGGAAAACAAAGAAAAACCCCTTGTGATATTATGAATGAGGCAATGCCTAAAGAGAGAGAGAGAGAGAGAGAGAGAGAGAGAGAGAGAGAGAGAGAGAGAGAGAGAAGCTCTTTACAATAATTTCATTAAGAAGAAATGAGAGAGGAGACATCTCTTAAATAGAGATGAGGAGAATGTGTGTGTCATGTGTCCACATCCTCTTATAGAGGAAATCTAATATTCCTTAATAAAGGAAAATAAAAAGAAATGACTTGTCCTCACACATGTACTGGAGGACAAATTATATGTAGGAATTCCAAAAGAATATCCTAAACTAAATACAAATAAACCTAAGCTAAGTAAAGATTAAATATTCCAACACATTACAATCAAGTTGTCTAAGAAATGAATTTTGATATTAAATCCATGTATCTTGTTACAACCAGAAAATAAATTTTTAAAATGTATACTTATCATATGATGACACAATTCAAGGTGAATGAGAAGTTACATTCTACAACTACATAATTTTCAATGTGTATGCCAACAATGTTTTGTTTTCTACACGCTAAATTTCTTCTCTACTACCAAAGGACTTAGCACTTGAGATGTGATTAGTTGATCTAGTACTTCGAAATAATACACAAGTGTATATCATATGGGTCTTAACCTTTTCCATCCATGCAATCCCCAAAGAGATCTAACCATTGAACTATATAAGGTTTTGATTCATTTGTATCAATATAGAACTATCATATGATGACACCATTCAAGGTTATTGAAAAATTACCTTTTAGAAATACATCATTTATCAAGTGTGTGGCAATATTTTTTTGCTTTCTACACATTAAAAAACTTCTCTACTAACACAACACTTACCAAGCACTTGATACCCAAGAAGTTGATGTAGTACTTAGAGGTAACATATAGGGTTACATCATATAGGTGAAAACCTTTTTTAGCCTTACAATTTCCAAGGATCATTATGTTCAGATTATGGTGTCTCAATGTTTGCAATTCCTATTATTTATTTAATCATTATATTATTCATTTTATGCCTATTATGTCAAGTCATTTTGTGGGACCTACTAAGTGAGGTGACATTTTAAATGAAAGTGACTAGGATGACATGCACGATAGATTTGTGGGAGTAGACATCCCACTTGGTGTATCCCACTATAAGCTTAATTTGTGGCATTTGTTATGTTGTAAGAGTTCACATGCACATTATAATGAGATCTTATGATAGATTGACATATCACAGGTTTTGATGGATGAAAGAGTCAAGTATGACAAAACTAGGGGCAAATGTAGTCATATAAATCTGTCCATTTTAATTAAATGAATATTTGCTATTTATTTGATTAAAAATCCACTAGCCATCAGTTAATTAAATCAACTCATCTTCAAACATTCTCCTATTAATTAAATAAATTATTTAATTTATTTTAATTAATTCATTAAACTAAATTCACAATCAATTAAATGAATAAAATCCTATTTATTCATTTAACCCCCCTTTCCTCTTTTAAATAAATTAAATAAAACATTTATTTAAATCACTAAATTTCCCCCCCACTTACATTCTCCTAAAAATGCAACTTGCGCTTATTTGTTGAAATAAATGAATTTTATTTTAATAAAAATCCTATTTTCCCTCACCCACCAAACCCACTTGCAATCCTAATCCCCTTCTAGATTATTCTAACCCCTTCCTAATTAGCCTAATCCATCCCCTAATTATTGTCACATTCCTAAGCAACTTGGAGTCACTTCTCAAAGACTCCAAAGTATTTGAAAAGCATTTAATGCTTTATGTGTTCAACAATTTAACCTCTAAAGTCTTCCAAAACCACTAATGGCTCTTATATGACCATTTATGGTTAAATCCACTTGCACCCATGGTTAGGGACTTTGACCCCTAAACTCAACCTTCATGTAACCCATGTGTCTTCTCAAGCATTTATTGCTTTTACCATGGTTATCCTCACTAACTCTTGCACAAGATTTTATCCATTGGATAAAAGCATTATTCTTTGAATAATGAATTTATCCATTCAACTCAACCTTAAACCTTACCTCCCAAGTTAACCCTTAGGTCATGTTAAGCATTTAATGCTTCTTCCCTTCCCTCTCAACCCATCTCATGTTGACATTTGTCATCCTAGGATTGGATTGAAAGTCCTCACATAGATCATAAACCATTCAATCCTAACCCTTGTTGAGATTACTCAATCTCAACCCTCCATTGCTCCATTTTTCCTATAAATAGAGCTCATTTCTTCATAATCCAGATCTTGAAAAATTAAATGCATTTACATTATAGTCATTTTTAGATATAGAGACCATTTAATATAAATCAATCATATTCACTATTTTGGTTTAAAATCAACACTAGCTAATTAGATAAATCTCTCATTTTAAGCTTTTGTTCACACTTGCGTAGCATTTAGATTAATCATTTTCAATCTTGAATCTCCATAAGACATCCATAGTGCAAAAAGCTGCTGAGAGCTACACTAATTTGGAACTTGGAGAGGAGAGGAACAAGGGAGGAGGAGCTACAAGTATGGTGGAAGGCATTTGGAGATGTCTTCTTGCATTTATTTTCATAGTTAAATACTTCATTATGTTTTTAGTGTCTCTCTTGGTATGCCTGCTTAGATTAGTCTTTGGTTGATTAACACTAACATTTCTCTTTGTTTCTTGTGCTTATGTGTTATACGATGACAAGTTTTTGTCTAACAATCTCCCATTTTGTAGAGCATCATTTGGTGGGCCTGACGTGAATCAAAGAGAAACCTTCTTAAAACTACTAACTCTTTGACTATTTTACTTGACACACAGGTCGTGCTTCGGCGCTTTTGTTCACGCTTTAGCACTATTGCAATTTGGTCCTTTAGCGTTATTGTTTCCCCAATAGTGCTATTGTCCTGAAATTAGCACTTTTGTCTATAGTGTAGCGCTATTGACCCTTAGGTAGCGCTTTTGTTCCCATTTTAGCATTGTTGGCTTTCTATATAAAAATTTCTTTTAGCGCTTTTGTCCTTATTGTCGCACTTTTGTGTTAAGTAGCGCTTCTGTTCTCACATAGAGTAGCGCTATTGTAACAGAGTGTTGTAAAAAATGCCTTGTAACCGATAAATCAAATTTCTTAGGCTTGTAGAGGCCCACCATGTATGCAGATTTTACTGACTGTTTGTTTCTTGTGTAGGTTGAACTAACCCATTTTATTGCTTAAAATTTTAGAAATTCACTTTTCTTGATTTTATTGCAAGTTAAAATTAACTTCAAAACACTTCATTTTGGGTGCTTAAAAATCAAACCTCAAAGACTTCATTTTGGTGCTTTAAAAACTCATAACAAACTTTGTTTTTCATGCAAGATAGGCAATTTGAACACTTCCTTTTTGGTGCTTAAAAACCAACTTCAAACACTTCATTTTTGGTGCTTAAAACTCAACAAGACAAATTTTTTGCTTTTCTTTCATCAACTCAAGCTAAAATTCACAATCCACACTTTGTTGTGGGCAAGTAAAAAAGAACAATCAACTTGTTTTATTTTCAAAGTGATTCCCTTTCAAAGCAAAACGTGTTTTTCATTAAGTTGACCAGGATTTCAGTTTTCCTAGTTTACTCAACATATTGCCTTTGGAGGATAAAAAGAACACCATGATTGTTGGAGCAACATCTCCAAATAATTAGATCATATTGCAATGATAAGTTAAAAAGAACAAGTATCTTTTGTGTTTGGCACACTTGTGCAAAAAAGTTTGTCCAGTGGTCCTACTTCTAACACACACTATCCTCTCCCTTGGCTTTCGTGGTCCTAGGTGCAAGAGAAAGGTGTTAGTAACATTCAAAGTTTATCTTTTTAAGAGAGGCCTGCCAAGAGACACATCACTCTTGGGAATGACCTCACGTAGTAAATCCTTCGAGCCACTATAGAAATCAGGTGTGAGTGAAAGTTGTAGCCTTGGGTATAGCTATTCCTATAGTGTAACTTGCCGAAAGGATAAATGGGCCCCACCACAAGTTACAAGGCTCTTAAGTGAGTCACTATAGAATGAAGTTATGTCCAAAGACATAAAAAATTACTAAACACCTTTATGTAGTAGCCCACCCGTTCTATTGATTGAGGATATTTGTGATAAATTCAGTGCAAGAGCATATAAGGTTTTGCTCCCAAGATACTCACCATACATATTTCCTTGAGTAGAAACATAGCTTTTTGAAAGGTTTCTTGTAGCCTGATAAAAGTGGTGACTCCCCATCATAGGGATCATCTATTTGTTATGCTCGTGCAAGACTTAGTATATCACATCCTTCATAAGGTATGTAGTACCAAAGTTGAAGAAATATCAAGATGTGGGATGAAATTATCGCAACTGGCCATTCGACATTAAGGATAAAGAGTGTTTGAAGTGTCTTCATTTTTGTCAAGACCAGTGATAAACTGAGCCAACTTCAGGCCTTTTGGAAAAACATACTAAAAAACATTTGGAAGGAAAGGGTCATAAAAGTCCAAAGATTGGGTTGATCTAGACCCACACTTATTTGTGCCTTTTGAGGCAACATTCTTGTGTTTGTGTGCTTGCTCTATTTTCTTGTCAAAGAAAAATAAAAAATCCAGTTCCAAAAGACAAGTATTCATCCAACACAAATATTTTCAAATACCAACAAAGATAAAAAATAAAGTGCAAAAACAAAGTATCAAACTATATGACCATTCTTCACATCTTGAGAGAAGAATCTTCATCAACATGTCAACTTGAAGAGAAGACCATTGAGCTCAAAGGCTTTCATCAAAAGAAGGAAATTCTTCTATCTTAATAGACAAATCTTTCTCACATAGAACCTTCTTACATCACATGCGTCTATATCTTCAAGGAAAATCAAACGAGTTTGATCAAGAGTCATTAAACCACAGAGCTTTTACTCAATATAGAGCTTTGAGCTATCATCAAAATAAGGGAGGCAAAATCAATCCTGCCTTCTTTCCAGACATTTGCATCACATATAACATAGCTTGAGAAGAAACACCAACCCCTGAGAGAGAAGAAGAAGAATTCATCCCATATGTGACACAAAGCTTTTATTGAAGTTCACATTTCATCCATTATCACATTCACATCTCATCAAATCCATTCCAACTCTCAAAACATCAAGAGATTTTTGTCCTAAGTTCTATTTTGATATTGCTTGAATCAAACACAAAACACATCCCTTTTTAGAGTGTCTCTACATCTAGGATAAACTCATCCTAAGAGGCATTTCTACGTAGGTTAAAACTAGTCTATGAGTGAATCCTCTCATTACTAGGTAGTTGGGTCTGTAACACATCTCAGATCTCTCTAAACTTTATCATATCAAACATTGTCAACAAACACAACAAGCAATTCAAGGAAGAACTTTTGGTAACATCTACCTTTAGTGTTAGAGATCCATATGAAAAACACTTCACCAAACATCAATCTTTCATTTCATCACCAACTCATCATCATTTTCATAAAACTTCAACAAAAACTTGTAAACAAAATGGCTCAAACCAGATCAAGGTCTAGACAACTCGAAATTGAAGAGGAAGAGGACGAAAATCTCAATGAATTCCAAGAAGCCCTTGGAGGAAATGAAAATGATGAAAATACAAGTACTCCTACTCCTGTAGCAATAGAAAGGGCACAACACAACCCTCTCTTTAATCAACTTTTTGACAAGATACTTAGGAGCAATGTTGATGCTCACTTTTTAAGACTTGCCTAAGAGGGAACCAAACTACCCTCTGATTTTGATATTGCACAACTAAGGCAAGCATCAGAACACCAAAGTCGTAATGAGGAAGAAAGAGGTCGAGATTGCACCAAATACAACCTTCATCAAGGAATCCTCCACCTCCTCCCCCTCCAAATGACATAGACATGTTGCGGCAACAAATAAAAAATTTAGCCCAACAACTCCACAGTGGTGTGAAAACAAACCAATTTTCACTTAATGATATTTGTCCCTATCCCTTTGATAGGAATCTACATATGCCACCTTTTCCACGAGGGTTTGAAACCCCTAAGTTTGAAAAGTACCAAGGAAAAGGAGACCCTCGCGTTCATGTTATAGAATTTCATTTAACTTGCCTAGAAGTGGCATATGAGGACACATACCTAATGTGACTCTTTCCTCAAAGTTTGGCAGGGACAACCATGCAATGGTTTTTCCGACTAACTGGCGACATTAGGACATTTGAAGAACTGGTCCAAAAATTCATTGCACATTACTCACATAATATTGAACGCGATATCACCATGGCCGATCTGTGTAACACTAAGCAAAAACCAGGCGAGCTATTTTTAGCTTTCCTGCAACGATGGCGACAAATGTCTAGCAGGCGTTCCCTTCAGCTACCTAAAAGAGAGCTAGTGGAAATATTTATTTCCAACTTGAACGAAGAAATGAAATTTCATTTAGACATGAAAGGTACAAAGTCTTCCAATGACATGATCACACAGGGTTTAAAATGTGAAAGGACCCTCATAAAAAAAGGGCTTATCAAAATATACAATGAACCCAAAGATGCGCCTCGCCCGTGATTCAACAGTGATAAACCTAACTTCTAGAACAAAAACAAGAACATCGTCAATGATGGGGTTGTAGATGCAAGAACTATTAAAAGTGCACAACCTGTGGTCCACTTTGCAGGGAAAAATCCCCCTCCTAAGACCAACACAGTTCCTCTCCCACCAAATCAAGGACGCAATATATCGCAAGAAGAACCAAGACAATGCTAGCAAAATTATAAACAAAAATGAATGTACACTCCCTTAGGGGAACCCATTGAAACAATGTTACGTGAGTTGGTCTCTTCAAATCTGGTGACCCTACCAAAGACGTCCAACTACGAACCTCAAGTTAAACCTTCATGGTGGAGGGACAATGAACATTGCAAATTCCATCAAGGGAAAGGGCATAAAACAAGCAACTGTCACAGATTGAAAGATCTTATTCAGGATCTCATGGACCGAGGCGAGATTGAAATTGAAGGACACGACCCAAAAACTACAAATAATGATCATCTTATGTTCAAGAATCCACTTCCATCACAAGATCAAAGGGGTCCTTCCACTTCAGGGCAAAACACAAATACCACTAATTATACGCAAGTCACCTATAATTACACTATGAATCACCTATATGATGCCAATGAACAAATTGCAACCATTGCCATAAAAAATCCAAGCTCTACCTGCAATGTTGTTACACATCGCAAAAAGATCACCATTAAAGCAGGTCCACAAGGCACACCTTCCATCCCAAAGCAGTATAACATTGTTGAACAATTAGATAAAACGCTTGCACTTATCTCCATCTTAGAGCTTCTGTGCCTATCCCCATCTCATAAAACAATCTTGGAACAAGCTCTCCAAGAGGCGTTAGTCCTTGCAAATCTAAATACAAATAAGTTCCAAACTATGGTTGGAAGTCTGAGGTCATCACCATGTCTCACTTTCTTTGAAAGTGACAATACATCCTTCCAGCAACCTCATAACGCCTCACTCCATATTGAAGGATTTATCAACCAACATTAGATCAAGCGAGTCTTGATCGATAATGAAGTAGGCCTAAATATCTGTACACTACAATTAGTGACAACATTGGGCTATGCAGTTGAATCAGTGGATCCTCGCAAAAAGATAACCATAAAAGCTTATGATGATGTAAAGCATTCATCCAGAGGAGTAGTTGTGCTACCAATCCGAGTGGGCCTAGTGGTGAAGCACATCATATGTCAGGTTCTGGACCTTCCTTTGCCATATAATTTAATGTTAGGAAGACCTTGGATACATGCCATGCAAGCCGTTCCATCCACCTACCACCAGTGTATCAAGTTTCCTCATAATGGTGTAGAAATTACAATCCTGGGGGATGCAAATCCATTTGCATATTGTCACAATATCAATCATCAACCGGAGATTACCATTCCTAACAACAAAGAAGCTACATCATCCACCTCATACATTAGTCCAGCCTCTCTTTCCAGTTAAAAAACCACTATACCCAAGCAAGAGAAGCTCAATATGAAAATGGCAGAGGAAGGTCCCGGGGAGTACAATCTTAGCCAACTCTTTTGTGTTGGACAAATTCCCAATTCTCCTAGAACTCATGGTAAACCTCAAAGGTTACTTCAAACACCACTGATCAAGCCAACATGCACTTTGATGCCTTTCATCCTTGAAAAGAGTCAAGAAGAAGAAACCAGAGATGAAGACTTAGCATAATGGATCTATAAAGAACCCATCACCACGGACATCCCACAAGCTAAGCTTCCCACAGATCAACATGGAAAAGGCCTTCTCATTATGCAAAGATTGGGTTATGAAGGTTAAAGCACTTTGGGACCTTGCAAGAAAGGACGACATGAACCGCTACAACCAGAATTAAAGCCCAAAGATAACATAGACTTAGGCTTTCAAAAGGAGATTCTTCCTAAACTTAGATTCAAAGGGAAACCTAGCAAACCTCTATATCAACCGACTACAAACATAAAGAGATCACCTTTGATTATATCAGCAGCACCCAGAACCACACCAATACGGTTGAACATCCCAACAATAATATCCACAACACCAATCATCCCACCAATCAAACTAGCAATCCCATCAATTGCAACAACCACATCAACAACACCATTAGCAATATCAGAACCCCCAGGAGTATCGACAACACCAGCAATTCCAGCAGAAGCAACAGATTCACCAACATCAATACTACATGTATTGGATTCATTGATCCCCATAATCCTTCCTACAACACCAATCATTTCATCTACAATGGTACATCAATCAATCACACCTGTAGTGTTTAACTCAAAGGACATCCCAGTATGGTATAGTAATCAGATACTGGAAAGTGACTTAGAGATCGACTCACATGAGTGGGAATTGATTCTGTCCAGCTTAATACTTCAGATGAGGAAGACATATCAATACCTCCACCTCGCAAAGACATCCCTATTTACGGAGAAGCACAAATAAATACCTCTTGGGTTATTGAACTCGAAACATCTTCCATAGACCCTACGTCACATCCTATGCCTGATTCTGATAGGGAGAGTACCATCAACGACCTTCACCATAACATCTTAACCCTCACTGACACCTCTTATGAACTTAACCTGATCGATGAGGTAATGCCTATTGTATGCGGGAAAAGCAGGTCAATAAAACTTAAAATGTGAAAAATGAAGCTCCAAGAGGCTTGTCTACACACCCACAAGACTTCTTGGTGCAAGCTATGGAGTCATGAAGGATGACTCAGCTTCCCAAGGTTGGTTCCATGGTTCTCTATCTCACAAGGTCCCTCAAACCAATGCCTCTGCTCTTAGATCACTGAGCAAAGTGGTTTAGGGATGACAAATGTAAGAACGAGGGATGCTTTGATTGATTTTAACATGAAAATGCAACCTATCTATGCATGATCCTACAAATGAAATGAACTAGATTATAAGATGACAAGATTAGTAATGATGCTATCCTAACATGATATACTAGTTATGTGGTTAAACTATTGATAAAAGAAACAATCTAAAATGATTATTAGATTAATTCTTATTTGCAAAGAGATAGACTAAATGTGATAAAATTGAGCATAAGTATGATACTAAGAGCTTGCATATATGAAAATGGAGGAATGAGAGCTCTATTTATAGCAAAAATAGGGCAATGGATGGCCATGATTGAAAGAGATAATCAAGGGTTGAGTTTGAAAGTTGCTCAATCCATGTTCACAATTTTCACCAATGAAATGGTGACAATTGGAAACATAGGGTTGGTTGAGAGGAGATGTAAGAAGCATTAAATGCTTGAGAAGAACTCACGGTTACCTTAGGGGGTAAGGGTTAAGGTTAGGTTAGGATTACCCATTGGATAAAACTTTTACCTAAAGGATAAACTCTTGTGCAAAGGATTAAGGAATAACCATGGTCAAAGCAATAAATGCTTGATGAGACCTTTGGGTTACATGGAGGTTGAGTTTAGAGAAAGTCTTTAATCATGTTGGAGGGTTGAGTTAACCATTAATGGTTTGGAAGACTTTCAAAGTTAAGTTGTTGAAGCCTTTAATGGTTTTCAAAGACTTTGAGGGTTTTGAGAAGTGACTTCCCCTTGCTTAGGGATGTGACAATATTTAGGAGATGGGTTAGGCTAATTTAGAAGTGATTAGAAGAGTCTAGAAGGGGGGTAGGAATAGGGTTTAGGAGGCAAGTGGGAGATGTAAGATTTTGTAAGTGGATGGAGAGATAATAGGATTTAATTGAAATAAAGTTAATTTAATTCAATTTTGTTGCAATTGGGGAAATTGAATAAATTAGATTTATTCAATTTAGGGTAAACTATTAATTAAATTTGAATTTAATTAAAAAGTGGATAGAAGGGATTTAATTGAATAAAATGATTTATCTCATTAAATGGTAAAAGAGGTTTAGTGAATTTAATTTAAATAAATTGAGTAATTTACTTAATGTAAATAGAGGAATGTGAGTGATTCAATTAAATTGGATTTAATTAAACAGAGGAATGAACATAAAATATTCATTTAGGAATATGGTCATTTTTATATGTCTACATTTTGCCCCTCTTTGAAGTGACGTGTGTGCACATGTTAATTCAAAGAAAATGATGTGTCATTGCAATTTATGATCAATCAATTTTTTTATGTCATTTTGAGATATGCCATGCCCCAGTTTTGATAATCGATGCCCTAAATTCGATAAAATGATGTTGATAATGCCCCCTCGGGAGATGAATCAAAATTTTGAAAAAATTCTTGGATTGTTTTGGATAATAGCATTTTGAATTTTGGTGTGTGTTGAATGCATTTATTTGATTCATCTCCCGATAATGATGTCTGTTAGGGTTAGACAGAGACCGCGAGCAAGTTAGATGCCCCATCTCCAAACCCTAATTTCAATTCACCCTATAAAAGAGGAAAAGTGCATTGTTTTGTCTCATTTGTGCTTTGTTGACTTTGGAGAGAGTGATTTTTGGAGAAGAGTCAATATGCTGATTTCATATTCTACTCATCGATTTGAGCACGTGCGGAGGTATTGGAAGCCCACCGCATATGGACCACCGATAAGTCAACCTTTTGACCCTTTTTGGATTTTTGATTTTGTTGTTTTTGGTATTTTTTTTGAATTTTCTATTCGGATTTTACATTTTAGCGCGTCGTGTCGAAAGGGTGGCGCATACGAAAAATTTTGTAGCGCGTAGGGTCCAGTTAATAGGATAGCATCCGAATGTTTTAGACTAGCGCATAGGCAGGCTAGGGTAGTGTGTCGAGTCAGGTTAGCGCACTGAGTGCATAAGACAACGCAAAGGGTAAGTCACATAGCGCGTAGGAAAAACCTAGCACATAGGGCTTGTTGGAGGTCACATGAGGAGGGTAGGATAGCGCGTAGGTGTAACCTAGCGCATATGGGTAAATTTGCAACGCGTTGACAAAACAGGCTAGCGCATAGACTATTTTTAGCGCATAGGGTGTTTTCGAGGGCTCATGTGAAGAAAAGGATAGCGCATAGGGTTTTTTTAGTGCATAGGGTTGGTCAGGTAGTGCGTAGACAGAACAACATAGCGCATGAGATGCAGTTTAGCGCTTGGATAGAATAGGTTAGGGCATATAGGAAAATTTGATGGTAAAGTGGAATTTTGTGAGTAAGAAAATTTTGTAGGTAATGTTAGGTTTGTCGGGATAAGTGAATTTTTGCCAGTTTATGTGTCTGTTGTCTTTGATATGTCCAATATGAGTTCTGATACAACTTGATTTGTTTTGCGATGTTGCAAGTTGATAGTGATTTTGATATGATTTTGGATATTTCGTGGAACTTGATTTAAATGTGTTCAAAGTTTTCAAGTTTTGGATATGAATATGATTGATATGAATTTGTGGAGCTTGAGTTGTGTTACAAGCTGATATGGAACTTGAGTTGTGTTACAAGTTGATTTGGAACTTGAGTTGTGTTACAAGTTGATATGTTTATGAAACTTGAGTTGTATTACAAGTTGATATGATTTGATGGAGTGATATGATGTGAAACTTGATTTAGATTTGTTCAAAGTTTTCAAGTTTTTGAGATGATTTTGATTTTGATATCCATATGTTGATGAGGGAACTGATATTTGGACTTGCATTGTGTTTGACAGGAGTGTCTTGGTGTAGTACAGTTGCGTGAGCAATTTTTGAGACCGTGGTCATTGATACCATGATTGACACAGGGAGACAGGGATATTATTGATAGGTGTGGCTTGACCTCTTTGCTAGAGATGCCTCGGTTTATTGTAAACTGAGGTTTGTTGACAATGTTGGCAGAGAGGTGGCATAGTGACATGAACACCTTTCATTTAGCTACAGGTGAGATGACAGTGACACTTGAGGATTGCTACCGGATTCTGCAGATTCCTGTAGTAGGTGCACTGCTACCGTATGAGTAGACAGAGGAGGGTGGAACCGAGGCATTGCGTCAGATTTTTCAGGATGATACCCTTTGCGGGTATGAGATCCCATGGTAGGGGTTTTTGGATTTGGATCACGCTCCCTTGCCATCAGTTCTAACAGGTTTCATTAGTGGTTTTCTATGTCCCGACCGTAGGTCGAAGGGATTTTCCATTGGATGGGGGTTAGTGCTAGAGGACATGGTGGTGCAGGGTCATCGTTTTGCATGGGGATTAGCTATGTTGGCCCATCTATACAGGGATCTTCATGAGGTAGTGTACCTTGGATACGACAATCTATCAACTGGTGTGACACTTCTCCAGGTACGAGCATGGGAGCATATTCCCGCGGCTAGGCCATTGGTAGATAGAGATAGGCCTGTTGGATGCGCTTACGCATATGGGTATAGAGGTTTAGTTGTCCAGCGTAAGCTGGGCAAACTAGAGCATTGGAGGAGAGTGTTAGATGATATTAATACGGTCGTCTGGCAACCATATACAGGTTGTGAGGTTTGGGCAGAGGATGGGATGGAGATGCCACATGTCTTCATGTCCCGATATCTGATAGGGCGGACGCCCTTTGTTATAGAGAGATTTTTGCATAGTCGGGTACTGCGATAGTAGGGGCGGCAGCAGGGCATTCCACAAGGAGCATGTCTATATGCTCGACAGAGACAGGATATCCCAGATTGGGGTCCTACGATTGACAACACAATGACCGTACATGAGTACTTTTAGTTAGCCAGCCAGATTTGGGATTATGCCCCTAAGATCGTGGATGCAGGGATGACTCATGAGTTTGCAGGACTTTTCGTAGCACAGGCAGTAGCCAGGATATTTGATCCAATGGAGATGATTCTAGCATATGATGGTGATGAGGAGGTAGATGAGGGAGGGGGTGATGGAGGAGGAGGAGATGGAGGAGATGATAGAGGAGGTGGGAGAGGTCAGCGTGCAGTTAGAGGGAGATTGGAGTTACGGAGGAGAGGGGATAGGGGTGGAGATGGAGGTGGGAGGGGGATACGGGCAGAGAGAGCTGTCCGGTGGGTGGTCTTGGATAGAGGGAGAGGGGGTTTAGGGATCAGAGCTGGAGAGGAGGAGCAGGTGGAGGAGGTGATGGCAGCAGTGGGAGGATATGAGGATGTGCGGAGACCGACTCAGAGGAGGAGATCAGATGTATTACCTCCACCAACACCGAGGACAGGTAGAGGGACAGGGGTTACCCCCTCATAGGTACCCCTATGAATGCAGATTCCAACACATGTAGAGGATGCACAGATTAGATCGCTGCAGTTGTCAGTGTAGCAGTTGCAGGCATAGATGTTGGCGTAGTAGCATTAGATTACACAGCTGACCACAGAGCGTGATACTGAGATAGAGCGGCGGGGTCAAGCAGAGGGTGGCAGCAGGTGGTCCGATGAGAGACACCTTGAGAGAGTTGGCTTTGAGAGCCAAGGAGGTGGAGTATTATAGGAGACATTGCGAGGATGCAGTGCCCAAGGAGCGCCAAGTGTAGAGTTTCACGCATTTGAGATCGAGTCGATCTCAAGAGACTGGTTCGTAGTCAGAGATCAGAGGCGTGATGAGGCCTCATAGATAGGCTCCACCTAGAGATCCAGGGGCTGGGACATCTGTGGCGAGACCATCTCCTTCAGGAGATAGTCACACTTGAGAGACGTTGTCTCCATTGTATTTTTTATCATTGTTTTTGTTGTACTGGGCATAAACATGACAAATATTGTATATTGATCATTTGTTGAGATATATATATGACACAATTTTCTTTGATCATGTGATGCGTTATGGATTCATGCTTTCTATATGCTTTTGCTTTATTCTATGATGATGCAATGCTTAGATAGATGTGCATGATGTTATGAGATGTATCTTGAAAATGAGATGTATGATATGATATGATATTTTGTGAGATGTATCTTGAAAATGAGAGGTATGATATGATATGCTGTGAGATGTATCTTGAAAATAAGATGTATGATATGATATGCTATGAGATGTATCTTGATATGCTACTAATTGTAAAATAATATGCAACTAATTGTTTTTTAGCATCCTCATTCTGTATTTGTCATCCGATATAGCCACATGTTATTTGCTTTCGATATATGTATCATCATTGAGCCTTGATTGATCTTGGGATATGTTGAAAATTTATACAAGCATAATAGTATAATTGAACCATGATGACTTGAGAAAAATTTACATGATGTTTGATTTTGCAAGATAGCACAAGCGTCAAGGTATAATTGAACCAGGATGACCAGAGTGTGGATTGCGTATAAACAGATAAGATTAAACCATTTGTATGCGTAAAGTGGAATCATGTCTTCAGTGATATGTTTTGAATCATGTCTTGAGACAAGTATCTACACAGTACAAATGATCGCCTCACAGACAGAAGATTAAAAAAATATTGGAGTTTCCTGATGTTCTCTAGCTGTGAAGCATTTTGGAGAAAATTTAGAGAATCCAATAATTCAAAAATTTCAAATGCAAAAATAGTCAAAACTTTATGCAAAATGCAACATGTGATACTTCAGAAAATCATCCATCGTATTTCTTTTGTGATTCTTTGTTTGAACAATCAATGGTTTTCTTTGTGATTTGCATGAGACTTTGGTTGTTGGATATGATATTCTGAGTTTTGCAAATAGTCTTGATGGTTTGAACATGCTGCAAGTATTTGACGGTTATTGCCCCTAGCTAAGTGTACCTCTTGATGTGAGTATGCACAGTGATTACCAAGCCATGGTGAGATGTGGTGAAAGGCTAGACGGATAAATCAGGATAGTGACTACGCTAAGTATGTCCTGAATGGATATTTGTGATAAAATGTCGGGCGATGGCCGATAGTGCTTTACTGCAGAGATAAGGATATGGATATAGATAGAGGAGTTGTTCTTTCACAATAGCGCCTGTTACCAGGTTTTCACCAGTTGCTTTTATTGTACCTTTTTATTTGCTTTTTCTTGCTTTTTTGATTTTTTGACTTTTTCCGTGCATTAGACTACTCAAGTGTAGTATCTCTTCAGATGGATGTTGTTAGTTGGTTCGTCGAACACATCTCCTTCTGAAGTTGTTAGCTGATAAGCACCTGATCCATATACTGATATGATAACATAGGGACCTAACCAGTTAGGTTCAAATTTCCCTTTCTTTTCTCGATCTTGTTGATTTCTAGGATTTTCCTTGAGTACTAGGTCACCAACTTAAAAAATCTGGGGAATGACTTTGTGGTTGTAGCTTCTACACATACATTGCTGATATGCTTTGAGATGAGCGTAAGCACGCTAGCGTCTTTCATCTAATAGTTCAAGCTCTTGTAGTCGGTTAACTCGATACTCTTCATCTGGGATAAAGCCTTTTAGAGAGACTCTGAGAGAGGGAATTTCTACCTCCAGGGGTAAAATTGCTTTGATCCATATACCAATGAGTATGGCGTAGCTCCTGTAGGTGTGTGAATGCTAATTCTGTATGCCCAAAGTGTTGGATTAAGCTACACATGCCAATCTTTGCTTGCATCATTGACTATCTTCTTTAAAATTTTCAATATCATTTTGTTGGATGCTTCTGCCTGACCATTCCCCTGTGGGTAGTATGGTGTAGAGAAACGATGTTGGATTTTGAATTTTTCACATAGTTCTCGGACATCTTGGTTTTTGAAAGGTCGTCCATTATCAGTGATGATGGAACTGTGAATACATATCTGCAGATTAGATAATTAAGGATAAAAGAGGCAATTTGTTTCCCAGTCACTGTGGTCATGGGGACTGCTTCAATCCACTTGGTAAAGTACTCTGTTGCAGTTATAATGAACTTGTGTCCATTTGAAGATGAAGGATGAATTTTGCCGACTAGGTCTAGTCCCCACTGACAAAAGGGCCAGGATGTTGTGAATGGCTGCAGTTCTTGTGCTGGTGCATGTATAAGATTGCCATGGATCTGGCATTTAGGACACTTTTTTGAAAAGTGATAAGAATCTTTTTCCATTGTAGGCTAGTAGTATCCAATCCTTAGAAGCTTTTTAGCAAGAGTAGTACCATTGGAATGTGTGCCACAGATACCTTCGTGAAGCTCATGTAAAGCGGAGTCAAATTCATTACGATCAAGGCAACAAAGAAGAGTACCATCTAGACCTTGACAATACAAAGTATCAACAGTAAGGGTATAACGGGCAGCTTGTCGGATAAAGTTACGTTTTTGGTTTTAGGACAAGTCAATGGGTAGGATATTGGTCTTAAGACACTCATATATCGTTCCATATAAGGGGGAGTCTGAACCAGTTAAGGCATAGATGACATGGGATTCCGAGTGGTCATAGGCTGGGGAGAACAGTTGCTCTACCAGAAACTCGTAACGACTCTGTTATTTTGGAATTTGTAGTAATGAAGCGATAGTAGCCATTGCATCAACTGCTTTGTTATTCAACCTTGGTATTTTCTCGAAGGTGATGTGTACAAAATATTGCTTGAAGTCATCCACCATTCACTTGTAGGGTAGCAGCTTGTCATCCTTTGTCTGATAGTCATTATTGATTTGATTGATGACTAATTGTGAGTCTCCGTAGACTTTTAACTCTGCGATTTTCCATTCTACGACCATTTTGATGCCTATAACCAATGCCTCATATTGTGCCACATTATTTGTGCACAGGAACATAAGCCTATATGATCTTGGTATGGTGTGTCCTTCAGGAGTGATGAATAGAATGCCAGCACCTGAACCATGTTGTGTGTAGGATCCGTCAAAGTATAGGGTCCATTGTTTGGTAGAGATAGCAAGAAAGTCCCTATCTAGAAATTAAATCTCCATAGTTTGTTTTCCCGGTAGTGGTGCTTCTGCTAGTTGATCTTCTATTACTTGTCCCTTGATAGCTCTTTGCTCCGTATAGTGGATATCAAATTCACTGAGAATCATGACCCATTTAGCCAATCGACCTGTAAGAGTTGCTTTGCTGAGTAAATATTTGAGAGGATCAATTTTTGCAACTAGCTTAATTGTGTGAGTTAGCATGTAGTGGCAAAATTTTTGAGAGGCGAAGACCACAGCTAAATATGCTTTCTCAATAAAGGTGTAATTTAGCTCATAGTCATTCAATGTCCTGCTGATGTAGTATATTGCTCGTTCCTTGCCTTGTTGATCTTCTTGTGCTAATAGTGCCCCCAGAGATTTATCTGTTGTCGAAATGTAGAGAATAAGTGGCTTTCCTACTATCGGCGGTACCAGAACTGGTGGATTCATCAAATATTGCTTGATTTGATAGAAGGATTCAACACACTTGGCTTCCCATCTGAATGATACATTTTTATGTAGTAAATGATTAAATGGGAGATTTTTATCTGCTAGTTGAGTGATGAATCGCCTGATTGATTGGAGTCGTCCTTGTAGCGACCTAAGTTGGTTGATGTTCTTTGGTGGTGGCATCTCCATAATTGCTTGTACCTTTGCTGGATCCACTTCATTTCCCTTTTCTGAGACTATGTAGCCTAACAATTTGCCTGATGTAACCCCGAAGACACACTTCTTAGGGTTGAGCCTGACTTGGAATTTTTCCAATCGTTCAAAAATATTTTCTAAGATGCTTAGATGTTCTGCTCTGGTGAAGGATTTAGCTAGTAAATCATCCACATAGTCTTCCATGAAGGTATGCATCATAACATGAAAGATTGTTGTCATTGCTCGTTGATAAGTTGCTCCTGCATTCTTTAAGCCAAAAGGCATGACATTCCAACAATATGCTCCCCAAGGACAGGTGAATGTTGTTTTATCTTGATCCTCTGGGGCTATCTTGATTTGATTATAGCTTGAAAAACCGTCCATCAGTGATAACATTGCATGGCTTGCTGTGAGGTCTACAATGATGTCAATACTCGGTAAAGGAAAGTCATCCTTTAGACAAACGTTGTTGACGTCTCTAAAATCTATGCATATTCTGATACTGCCATCTGGTTTTGAAACTGGTACGATGTTGGAAATCCATTCCACATAGTCGATGGGCCGAATAAATCCAACATCTAATAGTTTCTTTAGTTTAGCTTTGACCGTGAGTGCCACATGTGGATTCATCTTTCACAGTTTTTGCTTAACCGGTTTAGCTCCTGGAGTCATAGACAAGTGATGCATGATTAATTGTGGATCAATCCCAGGCATATCTACATATGCCCAAGCAAAGTTGATTTTCTTTTCTTTAAAAAATTTGATAAATTCTCACCTTTCTGCTTCTGTCAGAGATTCTGCAAGGTGTATATTTTTGGCTGCTTCTGTAGTACCAATGTTGATTGATTGAGTGGGCTCAATCAATATGGGTGATCACTCATGAAAATGTTCAGGAAGAGTGTCAAGTCTCCCATCTTTAGGTGCCTCAAAAAGGTTTTCACCCTCAGATGCGTCCTTTATTTTTACTTTTTTGTGATCTAGAGCTGCCATTGATTGGTTTTAAGCATCAGATCCTTTATTTGGTTTATTTTTGCGACTGAGAGACTTGGCACTCCCTTGGTTGCAGACATCGTTACTTTGTTCACTGGTAGAGCCTGTTTCCAGGTTAACGGTACATAGGTAGTGAATAATAGATTCATCGTTTGGGAAAATTGGTATATCATGTATTTCGGGTTTGTCCCAGTCGATGAGGTCAGGAAAGACAAGTGGTAAGGAATCATTTGGTGGATCAAGTTCTGCTGCGGTAAGTGTCAGGAGAGAGGTTTCATTGTGATTGGTTCTGGTGTTAAAGAAGTCCAGGATTCCATCGAGGTCTTCGATGGTATCATCCTCCATATAGACTTGTTCATAATGTTTCTGCTCGCTTTTCTTAGCGTCATAGATATTCTGTGGTCCAAATTCAAGTAGTCTAATTTCTGTGTAATGTTCTTCTCGAGAAAGGGATATAGAACTAGTATTTTCAGCGGTATCTTCAGTAGCATTTGAGCAGCTACCCCATTCATATTCATTGGAATCAGTCTCAGAGTTATCATCTTATATCTTTTCAGTGCTGTAAATAGGTATGTTAAATGGCGAAAATAGATCTTTGATAATTGATACTAGTCTGCTAGTTTTTTCTGATTCTGCATCAAATCCTACTTCTATTCTTTGCATTTGTTCGTAGACTATTTCTTCTCGGGGAGGAATGATGTTGCTTTGAGGTGATTCTGCTTTGTTGGATATTTGTTCATGAATATGAGCTACTGCTATAGATGTTGCCTTCTTGTGAATGATGGGCTTCTCCTGATGTTGCTTCCTTTTGTGATGTTCATGTTCTTTAGGGATTGTCTCTGCTGACTCAAATAGTGCTTCTTGCTAGGATTCTTCTTTGTACTTCTTTGCTTTCCACTAAGGTTTTTGATATTTGCATGGTATTTTCCTTGGTAGTAGAGTGAATTCAAAGCCCAATCCTTTTTTGTCTTTATAAAATTATGAAGGAGGATCCAATGGTTCTGTGATACCTTCCTGACGCTTACCAATAGGTCCTTTGCCATTGTATCCCATTTGCTGCATGATTAAGTAGCCTTTTCCATATAGGTGTGTGGGTATAGCTACTTCCATAGTAGCTGCTCTATCTTCTTCCTCATCTTTGTATAGCCAACTAAGGATATCCTTTTCCTCAGATTCATGTGCTAAAGTGTCAAGTTGAATGAATGTGCCATCAAACTTGGTGATGGGCTGAGTTGCTTGATGTGTTGATGCTATAGGTGATGTGGGTAAGCTGGTCAAACACATGGGTTCCAAAGAGTATTCCCCCATGTCTTGTTCTTTGATTTTTATTTTCTGCTTGAAATCTCTAGGTAATGATTTAGACTTCTCTTGTTGAAGATCTGATGCTGAGGGATTCTATTTCTCTCTATTATGCGGAACCAAACTGTCCCGGGCTACCCCCATTGCATTACAATGTTGAAATGGAATGTGATCAGCAGATATAAAAACCTCCTGCCCATTATAGGGGAATTTGACACACTGGTGATATGTAGAAGGCACTGCTTGCATTTCATGTATCTAGGGTCGACCTAATGAGATATTGTATGTGAGGTCTATGTCTAAGACCTGACACATAGTATCTCTTTGTATCGGTCTGACTTGAATCAACAACACCACTGTTCCTTTAGAGGATCTTTCTTCATCATCTTATGCCTTTATAGTAATCTTTTTGCATGGATCAATAGACTTTTCTGAGAAGCCTAATGCACGAATAAGTTTTAAGGTACATATATTAAGCCCAACTCCTCCATCTATCAATACTCGTTTCACTCGGTGTTTATAGACGATGACTTCAATATGGAGAGGAGTGTTATGTGGATGACTTAGTGAGATATTATCATGCTCCAAAAAAGTGAGATTATGAGGTCTTGTCATATGAGTGACCATGGCTTGGAATTTGTCAGCATCCAGATCTTGAGGTACATTTGTTTCTAATAACGCTTGTTCCAATATGTCTTTGTGTTTCGGCAAAATTTTCAGTAACTCCAGTATAGATATTTGAGCAGGAATTTTGCGCAGCTGGCTAACTAGATCATATTGAATTTTGGGTATAGCGTTTGTTGTTGACATATGTCCCTTCAAGACATATTTTTGAGCTCTTGTTGTTACATTGACAGATTCATGATCACGTTGATCTCGGATTGTGATGACATTGACTTGATTGTCTTCAGCTGATATATGATTGATGTTGTTATTGTAGATGTGATTGATACGAGCTCCACGTGTATCGTTTGAGGTTGAAGCTCCATCCTTGTTGTAGTTTGGAAGAGGATTCTTAAAGTCTCCATGGTCACCATTTGTCTTGAGACCATCTACCGTTAAATCACCTCGATCAATCATGTCCTGAACAATGTTTTTTAGTCTCATGCAATCATTTGTTTGATGACCTTTGTTGCGATGAAAATAAAAAAAGTGCGAGTCATTCCACCAAGGTGGTTTGATTTGTGGTTCATAGTTGCTGATTTATGGTAAAGAAATAATTTTGTTTGCCAGGAGTTCTCTGAATGCTGACGCCAGTGATTGTCCCAGTGGTGTGTAGACATGTTTTTGGAAATTGTTGGTGCTACCTCATGAATTGTTATTAGGTCCTCGATTTGTATGATTGTTTTGAGCATTGTTAGTGTTATTGGTGTTGTTGGTATTGGGTTGACCTTGATTGGTATTCGGTGCATATGTGTTAGTGTCTGGGTTAGCACCTTTGGGGTTCTTTGTAGCCTGAGGATTACCTGATAATGCGAGCACGGGCTGCTTAGATTTTGGATCATTTGATTCATTGCCTCCTTCATTTCCATTGTTTTTGTTTCTAGTCTAGAATCTAGATTTGTCTAAGTTTTTGTTGTTTTGGTTATTGTAATTTGATGAACCTGTTCCTTCTTTGAAGAATTTTAGCATTCCTTTCTTGACACATGCTTCTTCTACTTGAATGTCATTTTCAATCAGTTTAGCGAAAGACGGTATGCATTGGAGCTTGAGCCTGTAACTCATCTCACTATTCAAGTTATCGATGAAAATTTCCATTTTCTCCTTTTTAGGAATATCTCAAGGATATCATGAAACCATACGCCACCAATGTTGAAGGAATACCATGAATGTTTCATTGTTTTTCTGTTTCGTATTATAGACATCTAGCATGGTAATAACATGCTGAATGTTATTTGTTGACTAGTTCATCAAATGATCTGACAGGAGGTGTGATTTTGGATAACCATTCAATTGTTTTTCCTCCCAAACTTCTTGGGAATAACCTCATTAGATAGGTGTCATCGTGAGCAAATTCAAGACTCATGGTGCAGAATTCTCAGACATGATCACGAGGATCACTTTTCCCATCGTATTTGTCAAATTTTGGAACGTTCGAGTTTGGAGGAAAAGGGACCATGTGCAATCTTCTGTCAAAAGGATAAGGACAAATTTCATTTAGTGAATACCGTACTGTTGTCCCTTGTTGCATGTCTTGCATTTGTTGAGTAAGGGTAACCAAAGGCACATTGTTTTTCCGAGGGAAGACTTCTTCCCTTGCATTAATCCTAGGTTGAAATGGTGTATGGAACGGTATGTTTTGCTCGGGGATGTGTTGCTCAGGGATGTTTTTCCCTGGTCTATTTTGTTTCGGTATGTTTTGTTTAGGAATATCTTGCTCAGGGTCGCGTGCTTCTCCTTCTTGTTGTTATTCTTGATATTCGTAATATTGAGATCTTGTTCTAAACATGTCCGTGTCAAAGTCTTTAGGAAGTTTAACCCCTTTGCTTGTAAGCATGAGTAGGTATTTTTCCTTGTCATTTTCCATGAGTCTTTCCACAAGTTTTTGAAATGAAGCACTCTCTTGACATTCTTGAAGAAGTTCCTCAGAAATTTTGGCGTCATCTAGATTTGGATGCTCGAAAGGATTTGATAATCTCCGATTCATGCTGGATTCTGATTGCATTTCGCTTTGTTTGTTTTGTTGAGAGCGAGTAACAACAGGCATCTAGTAGAAGCTTTCTGTGATAAAGGGGATAAAATCCTCTTTGATGTGTTTCTTAGGGGTTGGTGGTTCAAATCGGGGTATGTTGTAAGTGATGCACTCGTCGGGAAAGAATGCAGGATTGATCTTTCCTCCACGGTTTATGATTTGACTGAATGCAGATTTTTGATAATATGCCTTGGTCTTCAAAGGTTCTTTGTCAAATTCATTGGATTTGTTTTGGATATAGAGCCGTACATGACGAAGAAATGTTCGATGAGATTTGAAGAGTTGGTGATTGATGTATAAAAATTTATTTATTTTGGCAAATTTCAAAAAACTTAGTTGTTGTTTCTTCAACTTAGTATTACGATAAATATTCTTTCTTCTCAGAATATGAGGATTAGTCATGCATAAGTGATTAATGGTTTCCTTTGAGTTGTTTTGGATTCAGTTTATCTTGTTTTGAAGACTCAAGTTTCAATTTATCAAAGTGAAGGTTTATATGCCCCCTCACAACAAAGCGTGCCAAATGATATGGATAAAGTTTCCCGATATGGAAACTTGATTTGACAACCTGAATTTTTTGAACAAGTGTTTTTGGGATAAAATTCGTGAGATAAGAAAGGACCTATTTGTCACTTGTGATGATGTTTCCCAATTTTGATAAGATAGATATGTTTATCGCGCAACTAGTTTTGGATGTTTGGACAACTTTTGTTTGATTAGAAATTTGCTCTAGAAATAGTTTTCAATACTCTATTTTTAATATTCTATTTTGACGAAAATCAAGCTAATGAAAGGAGGCTTCCAAAAATGTTTTCAAAATTTTCTAAATTTATCACTGTTTTGCCCCTTGTTTTTCTGGTTTTGATCACGCGCTAAAACAAAGACCCTATGTGCTACAAAAGTTTCTCAAAGCGCTAAGGAAAATACCCCACGCGCTAAGCTGCCCCAGTCTACGCACTAACCATTTCTGATAGTAAATTTGGTTTCTGATTTGGTCTCCAAGTATCACGTGCTAATATGAGCCGCTGATGCGCTAATGTTTGTACTTCACGGGCCAAGCTGATACTCCGACGTGCTAAGATGTTTCCAGGACGCGCTAACTGTTACTGCTGTTTCTAAATTTTGATAAAGTGCTACTGTGAATACTTGACGCACTAAGGATAAATTGTGATGCGCTAAGGTATGGTTGATACGCGCTAAACTGCCCTGGTTTGATTGTTTTCTATGATTTTGGTGTTTTTCCTTAAGTTTTCAATGCTGATGGATGATTTTCTGAAGTAACAAATGCAAACACAACACAAAATACATAACCATTCTTTCCTAATCTAAACAATAAGTGTATATTCTGCAAGGATGTGTTCAAATCCCCAATGTTTCAACTGGGTTGGTTACAAAGAATACACTTCAAAAAGACTCTTTATTCAAGGATCATAAGTAATACCATAGCCCACTAGTCTCGATACTCCGTCAGCTCAAACATCCATGTCACCCCCTAGAGGGCGCCCATTTTTTTGCCTTTTGCCAGAAATTAACTCAAAGTGAATTGCTTCACAATTGAGTAGTTATCTTGGGAGATATATGGTGAGTAATCTTGGGGGCAGATTCTTCCCCACCCTTGCACTATGATATTATAAATGTTTGGTTACTGACTCGGCTCAAGGTTTCTATTTCTAAGGTTCGTAATCAGGCTTCCTGTTTAGCCGTCAGTGATAAACTCCCTCAGGAGGCTTCCCAACCTTTAGAACAAAGGCTTTACGTATCTCAAGGATACTGGGGGAAGGCTAATTGCTGCGCGCAACCATTGAAAAGGACTTTCATCACTTTCCACTTTTGATTATAGTGGGTTGGAACACTTGGCATCAAAGTCATTTCCCACTTAGGTCGTTCCCTTCACACCGGCCACGAATGGTTTTAAGAGTTTTTCAACCCCTCGGGAAGGCAAGCCTACTAAAGGATGTAAATGTTGTATGACTGAAAGCGTAAGAGTAGTCTGGCTTTTTGATCACCCAGTTAAAGGGAGAGCATATACCTTCTACTTTCAAGACAAGGCAAACAAGGTTCTTTTTACCTTTCAAGTAAATGATTTTTCTAAGATCTATATGGAGATGTTGCTCCACAAAAACATGGGGTTTATTTTAACATCTATTGAAAAGAAAGGGTCAACAAAGTAAATCCGATGTTTTGTCAACAAAATAAATCGTTTGTTGGTCAACAAAATAAATCGATCCAAAGGGGAAGATCTTCCCTCTTTGGTTGCAAATGACTTTTGGACCTTGTGTGATTCTTTACCTTGCTAAAACCTAAAATGGATCCTTTTATACACCAAAGGATGGTGAAATTTAAGTCCTTTGATTTTGCAAAAATGAAAATTTGTGTTATTCTTTTTAGAGCCCAAATTGAGAAATTTTCTCCTAGAAAACCAAGAAAAAATTCTTTGTTGTTCTTTTTTTTTTTACTTTCCCAAAATAAAAGTGAGTTCAATTTTAGTTTTTTAAACAAGAATATTAAAAACTTTCAAACCTTTTAACTAACTTAGCTAAGTTAGTAAAAAAATTCAAACTATTTTAAATCCTTATCTTCTAAACAAACAAAAAAATAAGCTCCCAAACCTGCAAGAAATTGTGACATCTTGAACTCATCGAATGGAACCAATCTAATCCCCCATGCCTTGACAAATTCCAAAATGATGAGGCGATCATTGGATTTTTGGAACTAAGGGATAACATACCAAGCGGGGATCACAAAGCTGGATTTTCCATTGAACTTAATAGTGCAACATACTTTGGGGCGGATGCCAAACCTTTCAGTTGAAAAAATATAACGATAAAACATGGATCTTCTAATGAAAACCACACTGTGGTACTGTTTGATCCCATAAAAGTAAAAAGAAAGAGTGTATCCAATGGCGAAAACCTCTCCGAGGTGCCTAAGGATGAAAGGTTTGACATTCTCCCCTCCAGCACACAACAGGAACGATCAACAATCCTTATTGAAGAGACAAAAGAATACAATGTGGGGACTCCTGAAACTCCTCACCACATACATCTGGCATCTCTTTTAAATCTAGAGGAACAACCTAAGTTTGTCAAATTCTTCAAAAAATGCCAAATGAACTTTTCATGGTCATATGCAGACATGCCTGGTCTTGATCCTGATTTAGTCATGCATCACCTCACTGTAGTAGAAGCAGCTAAGTCTGTCAAGCAGAAACTTCGCAAGATGCATCCCCAGATTGCAATATTAGTCAAAGCAGAACTTAAGAAACTCATGGATGTTGGTTTTATTATACCAATTGATTATGCAGATTGGATCTCCAACATTGTGCCTGTCGGTAAACCAAATGGGGGCATCCATATCTGTACTGACTTCAGAGATCTGAACAAGGCATGTCCTAAAGATGACTTCCCCCTACCCAACATCGACATAATAGTGGACCTAACAGTAGGACATGCCATTCTTTCACTCATGGATGGCTTTTCAGGGTACAATCAGGTAAAGATCACACCAAAGGATCAACATAAGATGACCTTCACATGTCCAAGGGGAACATACTATTGGAATGTAATGCCTTTTGGTCTAAAGAATGCAGGAGTGACCTACCAATGAGCAATGACCACCATCTTCCATGACATGATGCATACTATAATGAAATATTATGTTGATGACTAATTGGCAAAATCACTCACGAGAGAAGGTCATCTAGAAATATTAGAAAAAATCTTTGACAGACTGGAACAATATCATGTTCGACTCAACCCAAAGAAATGTGTATTTGGAGTAACTTTAGGGAAGCTTCTAGGATACATTGTCTCAAACAAAGGCATTGAGGTCGATCCTGCAAAGGTCAAAGAAATCATGGACATGCCACCTCCACAGAACATCAGTAAGCTAAGGACATTACAAGGGCGACTACAATCCATCCAAAGATTCATTGCACAACTGGAAGATAAGTGTCACCCCTTTGCACACTTATTACACAAGAACATCCGCTTTCAATGGGATACCAGATGTCAGCAAGCATTCTAGATGCTTAAAGACTATCTCATAAATACACTGTTGCTAATTTCACTAGATCCGAGTAAACCTTTATGACTCTATATTTCAGCAACAAATACAACATTGGGTGTACTACTAGAACAACATAATTCAGAGGGAAAGAGTGTGCTATTTACTACATCTCTCGCACACTGGTTGGCTATAAACTCAATTACACACCTATTGAGCGAGCTTGCTTAGCAGTGTTGGGTGAATATTTTGTCACCAACGTACTAATGACAAAACATAAAATTCACACAACACTATGCTAATAAATTAATCTCTCATCTCATCAAGGGGAGGTTCCCTATGAAATTTCTCCTCTAATTAACAAGAAATTAAATTTGTGGGTTGGTGTTGGGCATATAACTCTTTTTTTTCAGAGTTTATGTATTCTCCCTTCACCTAGTTATAATTTCTCTACCTCTTCAGATACTTAAAGAAAAGAACTATTAATCTAACAAACTGCACAAAGAGTTACTTTTAAGCAGTACAAAGTCTCCTTTACGGTAACACTAATTCACACTGATCATTACAAATCAAACAATTAGAAACTTAGCTTAAAGCACAAAGTCTTCAAGTATAGATTTCTAATCCACTAAAATACTAATAACCGCAATAATACAAAGCTTACTACAGGTTACTTCCTTTATCAACAGATTTCTCAAGTATGCTAAGAGCACAAAGTCTATTCGCAAGATTTGAGAACTCTTTAACCATGTAGCAATATCTTAAAGATCAAATAAGTAAAGATAATATGTATTCAGTGGACATAAGAAAATTAAATAATATAAACAAATTTATTGATACAACACAAAGTTTGCAATCAATAAAACTATTTTCTTTATTTATTTGATTGAATTCTCACCACAAAAGCCCAAAGTTTTAATTGGGATAAAAATTCAGCAGAGTTTTGCTAAGCATGCAAAAGATAAAATATTTACAAAAAGGTCCTCCTTATATAGGAAAAGAAGTTGAGAAAAAGGTGGGCACAGTTGACTTGATCAACCGCACAGTCCCATTTTAATACAACTACTACATAAAGAAAATGTGCAGCTGAATAAAAATTGACAACATCTATTGGTGCGGCTGCATGAAGAAAGAGTGCCAAAAGGGGGAACTTCATTCTTGATTCTCTTCTTCATTGGATTTCTGAAAACCTTCAAACTTAGCAAGGATGGCTTTGACCTCTGATTCGTTCGGCATCAAGGTAGAACTTGTGATGATTTGAATGCAGGACATTATATCTTGAATCTTGATGTGCTTCTTCTTAACATCCTTTAGCATGGATGCGAGTACTTCAAAGTTGACCTGAATTTCTAACAATTTATCAAATGTATCAAGCGAGAAGTCTTGTCCCATGCATTGGTCCATCAAGGAAAGAAATTCTTGGGTGACGACTTCAACAGTGACGAGATTTTGATCACCATCATACAAATAGCAAGGGAGATCACCTACTTTAGCAAAAATAAGGTCAACCTCATCATCACCTTCTTTCTTTTCATGATCCAGCTCTGCAATCATTAATTTCATTGTCTCTTGTTTATGAGACAATAATGACAAGATCTAAATATACTTCTCCCTTGTGGGAATTACCTTGTTCTCAACCAGGACATCTATCCTAAAATCCTCCATTTTGCTCAAAGGGTAGTGCTTTTCACAACTTCCTCAATTTCCTGGGATAAAGAGGTTTAGAGTCTTTGCATCCGACTCTGGATCACTTCATAATGAGACAATAGTTCCACCGTTGAACTTAGAAGATGAGAGCCTTTTGACCTTAGCCATGAGATCCACTCATCCATTACTCGGCCTTTAGCTCCTACCTGCTCAATCCTCTTGAGAGATTCAGTATCTATTGATGATCCTATAGGTTCAACCTCTTGAGAAGATTGTGTTACCTTTAAGAGGACGCTGGTCAGCTGCTCACACTTCTGCTTCAGGTTATTTTTCTCATCCCTCTCCTGGTGCAAGGACACCACAAAGGAGTCTACCTTCTTCCACATATGTTGTAAGGTTTCCAATAATGTGTTAGGATGGGTCTTTGATGGCTAGGTCCTATTTACTACTTTACATTTGTGTTTGAGCAATTTTTCTATGTAATAAGCCCAAAGGCAACCAAGATTGGTCAACTTGGTCAAAGGCATTATTTGGGAATTTAATTCATGTTTTTTGTGTTTATGGGTCATATATGGGTTATAGGTCCACTTTATATTGTCATCATGAAGGCATGTTTCATGTTTTGCTTTGTTGTCAAAAGTTGTCATGTTGCATTAGACAACATTGACACACTATTCAAAAAGTGGTTTCCGACAGTTAAAAGGTTGTTCTTAACTATTGGAGGAGGTTGTAACTTGTTCCTAGGCGTTATATAAGCCTTTGGAATTCACTATGGCTCGTTTAGAGTTGAAGAAGAAGAATTCTTGCTTTCAAACTATCAAAAAACTATCTTTTTATTGCATTTTCGCTGTTCTTTTAGTTTTGTATGGAATTGTACGGATCTATTCATGGTCTGAACCATTGGAAAATGTGCTCCTATGTTTTATCTTTCATTTGATTCTAGTGTGAGTTTTTGAAACATCATAATAAATAAGTTATTGAATTTATACCGCCGCTGCCTGGGAAAAGCCCTAGAACCTAGGGATTGGATGCAAAAAGAGCCATATTTCATCATTCCACCATGGGAAAAATCTAAAACTTTGGGGAATGATGAAATATCATGTATAATAATTGTTTCACTTGGTTTTGAGAGCAAGAAGTGTGATTTTCTTTTTTTAAGATGATGCCCTAGACTTGGCATTCTCTATGTGACAAGTCTGTGCAGGGGTAAAATGGTGTGTAAACCAATGAAGGTGGGCCAAAAAGTGACTCAAGTTGGAATTAAAGTGACCCATAAACATGTGCAAACCTTTTAAAAAAGGTTTTTTTGCAATCCATTTTGACTGGTGAAGTTTTTCATAACAAATACCCCATACCACATAGGGAAGGGCAAATAGGCCATATTGGGGTTAAGATACTTGCCGACCAAACCGAGATGCAATTATTTGGAATCCTATGATTATTCCAAAAGGGTATTAGAATATCCAATTTGTTTTTGGGCTTGTTCAGGTAAAATTCAAATGAAGTCAAAAAAATAGCAAAACTAGGCCTAATTCCTTGTAGCCCTGTCCACTAGGTTGCTAAGGGCATTTTGTGATCAGGGGTCAAAAGGGTTGGTTTGAATGTTTATAAACCTTTCATTTGTCATCCAAAACATTAAAAAATCCATAGATATGTCTACAATCACCTTTGTTCAAAGATCCACTTGGTAGAGGGTTTGGTGTAGTGAGTAGGCTTGGTAAAGAAGGGCAGTCGGAGTTGTGATTGGGAAACTCCTCATTTGACTCAAGTTGTCAGTGTTGTGGGGATCCTTGGGAAAGATCAGAGACAAGCTTGAAAGGCCTTTGGAAGGTCTTGGAGATTGGACCATTGGATGGTGCCATTTGTAAACCCTTGAGAAGAAACCAAGACAAACTACTCATTTTGCCTTATTCCTCTACATCATATTGGTATTAGAGCCATACCAAAGATGGAAAAGTGTATGTTAGACATAGAAGTATTTGAAGAAGAAGAGGACACCATGCCTCCTAAGGCAGTGAATTCTAAAGCCATCAAAAATCTGGTAGAGGAGTTACTTGAAGAGAAACTCAAAGAGGCCGAGCAGTCTAAGGAGAAAGGCAAGGCCGATGAAGATGAGTCAGAGGAAGAGATTGATGAAGATGCAAAAGAAATGGAGAAGTTGGCACCTAATCAGAAGATGTTCCTGAATGCTTTGAAGTCAGTGAATAGAGATAATATGGAGAGTTTACCTACCTATGGTGGTAGCCTAAATGGAGAAGAGGTGCTTGATTGGATTGAAGCACTCAATAACCATTTTGAATACAAGGAAGTTCTTGAGGAGAAGAGAGTGAGTTTGGAAAAGTCTAAAATCAAAGGGTTAGCCTTGCTATGGTGGACAATATTGCAAGAAGAAAGAATGAATGAAGGGAAGAAGAAGATAACCTCTTGGGAGAGGATGAAGAACAAATCAAAGAGCAATTCTTGCCAATTGACTATGAGGTCCAGATATATAAGAGGCTGCAAAATCTTAGACAAAGGGAGTTGGATGTGAATGCCTATATTGAGGAGTTTCATAAACTAAGTCTCAGATCAAGGAAGCATGAAGAAGAGGCAGAGAAGGTGGCTATGTACCTAAATGGGTTAAGGCAAAACATACAAGATGAGATTAGCATCTTGACACCTGATACCATGCATAAATGCTTTCAGTTGGCATTGAGAGTGGAAGATAAGATCAGAAGGAAAGGAGAACAAAACAATAGAGGAAGAGGAGGTAGAAATTTCAAAGGTAGAGGTGGCTTTGGAGGAAGAAACACACCTTTCAAAAATGGAGATTCAAATAAGCAAGATTCCTATGGAGACTTTGGTAATAGGAATGGAGGCTTTAGAGGAGGAAGAAGACACTTTGGAAGGGGTAGACAAGGAAATCAAGGAGGAAGAGGTCCTAGTGTTTTCATAGGCAAATGCTACAATTGCAATCAAGTGGGACATACTATGAGTAGGTGCCCTGAGAAGGCTTCTAGTTCACATGGACCTGATAGGAGAACTCAACTTGTACAAGAGGATGATGGACATAGTGTCAATTCACCCATGGGGAATGCTGGTCCTACCTTGGAAGGAGAAAGTCTTATGCTAAGGAGGACATTGTTGAAGGTAGCCCAACACAAGGAGCCACCACAAAGGAAGTCACTCTTCAAGACCACTTGCTTATCTCATGGTAAAGTATGTAAGGTAATTGTAGATTCAGGTTCTACTGAAAATATTGTTGCTTTGGAAATGGTTGAAAGTTGAAATTGAAAAGATTGCCACATGGAAGTCCTTATAGGGCGTCATGGCTTAACAAGGGGCAACATGTAGTGGTAGATGAACAAGCTTAGGTAGAATTTGAAATGGGAGACTATAAGGATAGAGTCTTGTGTGATATCCTTCCTATGGATGCCTGTCACTTGTTGTTAGGCCGCCCATGACAATATGATGTTAAAGCCCAACATGATGGGGAGACAAATGTGTATGTCATCACCAAGAATGGAAGACCATTTAGGATGGAACCATTAGCTGATCAAGGGGGAGAGAAAATTGTTAGTCCAAGTGTCATGATGGTTAGTGGGAAAGAGTTTTTTAGATGCCCTCAAGCAAGAGGGAACCCAAGGTTATGCTTTGGTCTTGAATCCCAAGGATAAGTCTCAACAAGAGAAAGGTGCAAAAAGTGAAGTTCCTAGTGAAGTTCAAACCATGTTGGATAGATATGAAGGGGTTGTGGCCAAAGATATGCCTGATAAATTGCCTCCAATCAGAGATATCAGCCATCAAATTGATTTTATTCCTGGTGCAACCTTGCCTAACAAAGCTACCTATAAGATGACTCCTAAACAAAATGAAGAGATAGCAAGACAAGTGCAAGATTTATTGGACAAAGGGTTGATTAGGAAAATTTTGAGCCCATGTGTTATACCTACTGTATTAGCACCTAAAAAGGATGGAACATGGAGGATGTGCACTGATTCCAGGGCCATCAACAAGATCACTATCAGATGCCGGTTCCCTATGCCTAGAATTGAGGACCTAATGGTCTATCTTGGAGGAGAATGCTACTATTCTAAAATTGATTTGAAATCAGGTTACCATCAAATTAGAATCAGACTTGGTGATGAGTGGAAGACAACCTTTAAGACAAATGAGGGCTTGTATGAGTGGTTGGTGATGCCCTTTGGGCTCACAAATGCACCTAGTACTTTTATGCGCCTCATGAATGAGGTATTCGTTGAATTCATTGGAAAGTTTATTATTGTTTATCTTGATGAAATATTGGTGTTTAGCAGGTCTAAGGAAGAGCATTTGAAGCATTTGGATCAGGTTTTGACGAAGCTTCATGAGGAGAAACTGGTAATCAATCTTGAAAAGTGTGAATTCATGAAAATTGAATTGGTGTATCTAGGCTTTGTGGTTTCTCAAGAATGTTTGAAAATGGATCCTTCAAAGGTTGAGGCTATTGTTAATTGGCCTACACCTAGGATAGTAGGTGATGTTAGGAGCTTTCATGGATTGGCTTCTTTTTATAGAAAGTTCATAAAGGGATTTAGTCATATTTGTGCACCAATTCTTGACACTATTAAAGGAGGAATCAAGTGCAGGTTTCAATGGACAGAGAGAGCATCCCAAATCTTCGAGGTATTGAAAAGGAAGGTTGCTGCACTTCCTACCTTGAGGCTACCTAATTTTGATCAACTTTTTATAGTTGAATGTGATGCAAGCAAGTAGGCTATAGGTGCAGTCCTTAGTCAAGAAGGCCATCCAGTTGCGTTCTTTTCAGAGAAGTTGAATGAGGCAAAGCAAAGGTATTCTACTTATGATTTGGAACTCTATGCTATGGTGCAAGCACTCAAAAAGTGGTGTCATTACCTTCTTCCTAAGGAGTTCATTGTTTATATTGACAACCATGCATTGAGTTTTCTTAATGGACAAGAGAAGTTGAATCAAAGGCATATTAAGTGGGTTGAGCAAATCCAACCTTATACCTTTACAATCAAACATAAAAAGGGTGTGTCTAATAAGGTTGCTGATGCCTTGAGTAGGAGAGCACTTACTATTCAAGAGATCCAATGGAAGAGTGTTGGTGTTGATTCTCTTAAATCCATGTATAAGGATGATAAAGATTTCAAAGATGCATATGATGTATGTTCTAAATTTGCTGATTCTTGTCATGTTGAGTTTGTTGACTTCATGTTGCAGGATGGTTTTCTCTTTAAAGGGCATCAACTATGCATTCCTCAATGTTCTATGAGGGAGAATATCATCCGGGAAAAGCACAATGGTAGTCTTGGAGGTCATTTTGGTTTGGACAAAACTTTGGAGCAGGTATCAAGATTTTATTTTTGGCCTAAGATGCAATCAGAGGTGAGAAAATTTGTGGAATGTTGTCCTATTTGTCAAAGGGAAAAAGGTGTTTCTACTAATGCTAGATTGTATCAACCTTTACCGGTTCCTACTAGGCCTTGGGAAAGCCTTAGTATGGATTTTGTACTTGGTTTGCCAAAAACTCCTAGGGGGTTTGATAGTGTGTTTGTAGTTGTTGATAGGTTCAACAAAATGGCTCATTTTGTGCCATGTAAGTGCATTAATGATGCATCTCATATTGCAGGTCTGTTTTTCAAAGAAGTTGTGAGGATTCATGGTCTACCTCTCAATATTGTCACTCATAGAGATTCTAAGTTTGTGGGTCATTTTTGGAGGACTCTTTGGAAAAAGTTGGGCACTAATTTGTCATTTTCTTCAGTATACCATCCTTGGACTGATGGCCAAACCGAGGTGGTTAATAGATCTCTTGGAAATTTGCTTAGGTGTCTTACCAAGCAACATGGACAGTGTTGGGATTTGGTGATTGGACAGGCTGAATATGCATACAATGATTCCATCAATAGAAGTACAGGTAAGAGCCCATTTGAGATTGTGTATGGTTTACATCCTAGAGGGATTCTTGAACTAAGAGACCTTGGAGGTATGAAAAAGAGTAGTGCACAAGGTGAGGACTTTGCTCTCACTATGAAAGAAATTCATGATCAAGTCAAGGCCACTCTCCAACAAAGTGTTGATAAATATAAACTCAGAGCAGATATGAAGAGGAGGGATGTTCAGTTTAGTGTAGGGGATTTGGTAATGGCCTACCTTAGAAAAGAAAGGCTCCCTAATGGCCAACCCTCTAAATTACTCATGAAGAAGATAGGTCCACTCCGGATAGTGCATAAGTTTGGAAATAATGCTTATGAAGTTGAACTTCCACCAGATTTGGAGATCTCTCCCATCTTCAACATATGTGATTTGACAGCATTCAAAGGTTCCTTGGAGGATGCTACACCTGGTCCATCTCTTGTGGAGGATGATGTAGATTGGGTGAAGGATTTGCCACCTAGCAAACCATTGGAGTTGGAGAGTATTCTAGATACTAAGGTGATCAAACAAACTAGGAAAGGAGTCTAAAAAGAGTATCTGATCAAGTGGAAGGGCCTCCCTAATTCTGAGGCCACTTGGATGTTTGAAAATGATGTCATTAAGCATGGGACTACCATCACTCGGTTAGCCACTCAAGGGACTTGAGTTCCTTCAACCCGAGGAGTATGGTGCAAGGGCACCACAAAGGAGTCTACCTTATTCCACATATGTTTTAAGGTGTCCAATAATGTGTTAGGATGGGCCTTTGATGGCTAGGTCCTATTTACTACTTTACATTTGTGTTTGAGCAATTTTTCTATGTAGTAAGCCCAAAGGCAACCAAGATTGGTCAACTTGGTCAAAGGCATTATTTGGGAATTTAATTGATGTTTTTTGTGTTTATGGGTCATATATGGGTTATAGGTCCAATTTATATTGTCATCATGAAGGCATGTTTCATGTTTTGCTTTGTTGTCAAAAGTTGTCATGTTGCATTAGGCAACATTGAGACACTATTCAAAAAGTGGTTTCCAATGGTTAAAAGGTTGTTCTTAACTATTGGAGGAGGTTGTAACTTGTTCCTAGGCATCATATAAGCCTTTGGAACTCACTATGGCTCGTTTAGAGTTGAAGAAGAAGAATTCTTGCTTTCAAACTATCAAAAAACTATCTTTTAACTACATTTTCGCTGATCTTTCAGTTTTGTACGGAATTGTACGGATCTATTCATGGTCCAAACCATTGGGAAATGTGATCCTATGTTTTATATTTCATTTTATTCTAGTGTGAGTTTCTTAAACATCATAATAAAGAAGTTATTGAATTTATACCGCTGCTGCTTGGGAAAAGCCCTAGAACCTAGGGATTGGATGCAAAAAGAGCCATATTTCATCATTCCACCATGGAAAAAATCAAAAACTTTTGGGAATGATGAAATAGCATGTATAATAATTGTTTCACTTGGTTTTGAGAGCAGGGAGTGTGAGTTTCTATTTTTAAGATGATGCCCTAGACTTGGCATTCTTTATGTGACAAGTCTGTGCAGGGGTAAAAGGGTGTGTAAACCAGTGAAGGTGGACCAAACGGTGACTCAAGTTGGCATTAAAGTGACCCATAAACATGTGTAGACCTTTTCCAAAAGGTTTTTTTGCAATCCATTTTGACTGGTGAAGTTTTTCATAACGAATACATAGGGAAGGGCAAATAGGCCATATTGGGGTTAAGATACTTGCTGACCAAACCCAGATGCAATTCTTTGGAATCCTATGATTATTCCAAAAGGGTATTAGAATATCCAATTTTTTTTTGGGCTTGTTCAGGTAAAATTCAAATGAAGTAAAAAAAACAACAAAACTAGGCCTAATTCCTTGTAGCCCTGTCCACTAGGTTGCTAAGGGCATTTTGTGATTAGGGGTCAAAAGGGTTGGTTTGAATATTTATAAACCTTTAATTTGTCATCCCAAACATTCAAAAATCCATAGATATGTCTAAAATCACCTTTGTTCAAAGATCCACTTGGTAGAGGGTTTGGTGTAGTGAGTAGGCTTGGTAAAGAAGGGTAGTCGGAGTTGTGATTGGGAAACTCCTCATTTGACTCAAGTTGTCAGTGTTGTGGGGATCCTTGGGAAAGATTAGAGACAAGCTTGAAAGGCCTTTGTAAGGTCTTGGAGATTGGACCATTGGATGGTGCCATTTGTAAACCCTTGAGAAGAAACCAAGACAAACTACGCATTTTGCCTTATTCCTCTGCATCATCTCCTGATCCAGTCTTCTTAACAAATAATTAAGGGCTGTCTAAGAATATAATTTCACACTTTCATGTGTCTCCACTCCGAGCTCCACAACCTGCATGGTATAATCTGCTGATCATATGTTTCCTTTGTCCTTGTCTGACGATGGCACCATAACTTCAACGTATTTTCTTTTGGAAGCTGGGTCTACTACCACCCGAGATACTGTCTTTGGCTTCTTCATTCCCTTAGGCTTTGGAGGAACGAAAAGTTCAATGTCAAATTCATCAGGAGGTATTACCTATTTTTTTCTCTTAGGGGACACTACTTCCACCCAAGGGGGTAGTTCTGGATTGGATGATGGAGTAGTAGCTCCTTGCTGACTTGGGGTCGAAGATTTTAGAGTAGGTTGACTAGAACTTGGAGCAATTGTGGGTGTAGCTGATGGTGTTGATATTGAAGCATCTAGTGGAATATTTGTTGCTGCTACCTCTTCATTTACAGGTGGGAGAGTTGAGGGTGCCGTGAGTGTAACTTCAACACTTACTAATGAAGGGATTGTTGTGATGGTGGTAGTAATGGCAGGTAAATCTACCGAAACCTGTTCTACAAGTGCATCTTGCAAGGTTTCATTAAAATCCATCATGGTAGACTCAAAAGTAGATGAAGGGATATCATCTAAAGTAGAGAAGTTGGTTATTATAAAAAATTGACTAGCGGTCTCTAATTACGGCATGCCCATACTTAGATCTCCATCTTCATGAACATCTTCATCCTCTTGATCAGAGTTAGAGTCAGAATCAATAGAGTGAACGACTACTTGTGAGATAACCGGGGCATCAAATTCAGCTAGGCGTGATACTTCTTCTACCTGTACTTCCTCTTGTTGAGGAATTTCACCTTCTTCGACCTCTTTTCCCTTTCTAGCTTCACTGGCAGGCGGTTGTTCTAACTCTTTTGTCATTGATGATTCGCCCTGCTTCGACCCTTTAACTGTAAATTTGATTTTAGTTCCTTTACCCTTTGATTGTACTACAGGAGCTGAAGATAGTGCTTGTGAGTCTGCCCTGCTCTTGGTTCTTGTTTCAGCTATCGCTGTCTTGCCCAATGGACCATCACTATTGTCATCATCTCCTGAACTAGTGGGAAGCTATTTCATCTTGAGATTCTTCTTTAGCAACCAAGCATTGGTGTTTTCTAAGATGGGAGAGATCCTTTGCGTAATGGACTTGCTTTCCTTCTTTGACCATTGCACAAGTGGAAGTGGGGAATTGGTAATCTTCTTCTCATAATAAATAAGATCTACTATGTCATCTGTGTCTTCCATAGTCATTGGGATCTTAGCTAGATCCAAATTTTCAATTTGTTCTAGAGTAAGGTGGTTGAAATCCATCCTTTGTATATCCTCCTCATTCTGACAATCTGCCCAAACACCCTCAAACCTATAAACATGAGTGTATGTCCTTTTGAGTTTTCTCTTTATACCCCAAAAATCATAATTGGTTCGGGCCTCGAATCTTCTCATGGTATTCCACTGCATTTCCTCCTCCATATTTTTGGCTTTGGGATTGGTTAGCACGAAATACCTGCCAATTGACTCTGGGAATTTTAGCCCAGTCTTATGTGCTTGTGATTGTTTCTCATGCACACTAATCAGTTGTCTGCACAGCTCCATGAGGATGATTTTATCTAAAGGAAACCTCGGAAGGATGAAGGGCTCACCTGAGAAACATTCAATTCGGATATAGGTGAATGTGGGAAATTGTAAAAATACACACCCAAAATGAGACACCCTGTTGTAAGCAGCCTCTGATATTCTCCTCTTCTGTAGGCCTTTATCAAAAATGCACTTCCATACAACAAAGAAGGCATCATTAACCCTCCTCTAATGATTACCTTGATTTTTGATAGTTAGCTGATCATAGTACTCCCAAACGGGCACCACTCTTCTATCACCCTTGGTTGACAAGCTTGGATATTGCCTCATAGAAGCAGCTGCGTAAACTAGGTATGAGGTCATATAAAACTTCAGTATTACCTTGACCTCTTTCAATTGGGCACAAAGTGCATCACTGATTTGTTCTCCCCAATCAATTCTTGCAGCTCCCTTTCTGATTATATTCATGTAGTAAATCATCCAGCTTTGGAAATAATGATAGTCTTTTAATCCTCTCACTCTGGATAACATGGTGACCATGTCATTATATTCCTCATTAAAATCACTCCTGTGGAAAGACTTAGGCCATCATGAGGTGAGGGAAGATCTAGCAGTAGAGAGATAAACAGTATTGATCACCTTTTTGCATTTATCCTCATGTTTCTCGTAGTACTCTTGAGCACTCTCTTGAGAAATATTAGCTACTTCTGCAGCTGATGAGCCTTTGAAAACACTATTGAAGAATACACTGTCCAAAGTCATGATGACCTTCTGATCATCATCTTTTACTTGCCTTGTGCTTGGATCAAAGTGATCAGCCACTGCTAGTACAAATTCAAGATCGTGAGTTGCGACTGGGAAAGATGCATACTTATGTAGCTCAGATTTGATTAAACTGGTCAGGCATGCAGGAGCCTTTTGAACCCGTTCGACAAATTCTTGCATGTCAACATGCCCAATTTCGGTGTCCCTAATCTCCTTAATATTTGAGTCCACTGAACTCTCAGGGTACATATTCAAGTACCTGTCGTACTTGTATTTCATCTTTTTTGATGATGCTTTACTTGGAGACGGTTGTCCTGAGGAAGACTCGGGCTTCTTTGACATTCGTGCACAATGACTGCATTCAATACTGATGATTAGCTATTCATCATAATCAAAATCATTTTTTCTCAAATGAATCAAAAAATGGGACTCAAAACAGGCTTAGGAGTAAAACTGCCAAAGACAGTAGGTCAGAGAAAAAAGTTTGATCTGCTTCTTCACAAACAAAACATGCACATCGAAGTTTAAAACATGATGTGCAGACTTAGGATAGGTTATCAGCACATCAGAGTTTAAACTCCAATGTCTAATCTGGAAAAACAACCTGCGCACTGGAGTTTAAAACCCGATGTGCAAGGTAGGGGAAAACATCAGCACATCGGAGTTTAAACTCCGATGTGCAGGGAAAAACTTACAATAAGCACATCGGACTTTAAAGTCCGATGTGCGATCTAAAAAGATTAAAGGCACATCAGACTTTAAAGTCCGATGTGCTTTTAAAAGGGATCAATAACTGGTTGACATGTCAGGTTTTGAAACCCGACATGTCAACCCCTACCCCTCTGCATATTGGATTTTAAAGTCCGTTATGCGAAGGTACAACTCTTCGGCTACACGCCAGAGTTTAAAGTCTGGGGTGCAGGGAAGATAAGGGTATCCAGAGGACAATCGTGTTTTGAAGTCCGATTGCTCTCCAGATCAAAGGAGGCAATTGGACTTCAAAATCCGATTGTCCTCCGGATAGAAATCCAAAAAAAAAAGCAAAAGGAGAACATGAAACCAAGCAAACAAAAGCAAATAAAAACCCGAGAATAGAAGAACTTACCTCTTCTGCTATGATAATAAAAAAACTCGAGTATGGAGCAATCCAATCAAGCCACAGAGAAGAAAAATCCGAGTTGCAAAGGAAGAAAATGGAGGGGCACGCGATAAAGACCAAAACAAAAACAAAAACGCAAAAAATAACTTTAAAAAGCTTTCTAAGCAAACCCTAATAACAATTAATATGACATTAATTACAACTCGCAGTTGCATGTTGGGCTTTAAAGTCCGACATGCAAGCTAGGAACACTTGCACGTTAGACTTTAAAGCCCGACATGCAAGCTAAGACAAAAAACCCATGCAGTTCGGACTTTAAAGTCCGAACTGCAAGCAAAGACAACATGCAGTTTGGGTTTTAAAACCCGAACTGCAGTCAAAAACCAAACTGCAGTTCAGACTTTAAAGTTCGAACTGTAGACTGCAACAAATCACAAATACACTTCGGACTTTAAAGTCTGAAGTGTTATTCATTAACAAAGAACCCTGCAGTTCGGACTTTAAAGTCCGAACTGTAGGTCAAACTGCAATCCTAAGAAACAAGGAAAACAATAAAAATGAAAAGCAAAGAACGAAACGAACTAACCGACCAAGTTGATTAAGCTCTCTTGGAGACCATAAGGTACGAAATGGACCAGTTTCGTAGGGTTGCCTCATGATTTTGGCCAAACTAAAATCAAGGACAACAAGCAGTAATCTTGGTAGCCACTAAACTGAGGCACTATCTGTTAACACAAAGTACAACTCATTGTCAAAATCGATCCATTAAAGTACTTACTCAGCAAAGCAGCATTGACAGGCCGCTTGGCCAAATGGGTGATGATTCTTAGTGAATTTGACATCGAGTATGTGGACCATAAGGATATCAAGGGCCAAGTTATTGCAGATCACTTGGCCGATGTACCACTCATAGGCAATCATCCTCTCATTTCCAATTTTCCATATGAAGAGATCTTTGTGATCACAAAAGCACCACCATGGAAACTATAATTTGATGGTTCATACACTAGGCATGGCTCGAGGGCAAGCATTCTGTTTATCACACCTCAAGGTGACAATATCTTGAACTCTTATAGGCTCACATTTCCATGCACGAACAACATAGCAGAGTATGAGGCCTTGATCAACGGACTCAGACTAGCCATACAATGGAAATTGAAAGAATTACAAATATATGGCAACTCCCAACTGGTCATTTGACAAGTAACAGATGAATATCAAACCAAGGATGACAAACTCATGTCATACAAAAAAATGGTGGACAATATAAAGGCATCATTTACAACTATCACCTTTGAGCAGATACCCAGAGATCAGAATTAAGCTGCTAAAGCTATGGCTACTATCTCATCTCTCCTAGATCTTCCACATAATTCAACACGCTACGAGTTCTTGGTAGAACAACTTTGGATTCCTGCTTATGATATCCCCGAATTTGAGATGATATGTCACCTTGTTGGTTTCGAATCCCCATGGTACGACGAGTTCTACACCTACCTCCACGATCACACACTTCCTCCTAACCAATCAAATAACCAACGTAAAACCTTCATTCACCAAACTGCTTGATATACCATTATTGCTGAAACCCTATACCGACGCAGTCTTGATGGTACTCTCCTCCGATGTCTGGAACATGATGAGATAACAAAGGCCTTGGAAGAGGTACATGAAGGAATTTGTGGAACTCATGCAAGCAGTCCTTCACTAGCTAAGAAGATCATACGTATTGGATACTATTGGCCATCCATGGAAAAAGACTCATACTACTTTGTCAGAAAATACAAGAAATGCCAAGTTCATGGAGACTTGATACATGCACCAGCATAGGAATTGAAACCAATCACAACACCATGGCCCTTTTGTCAATGGGGACTTGACCTTGTGGGTAAAATCCATCCTTCTTCATCCAATGACTATAAGTTCATAATTACTGCTACTAAATACTTTTCAAAGTGGATCGAAGCTGTTCCACTTACCCAAGTCACCAACAAGAAGATCACCTAATTCATCCTTCATTACAGCATCTGTCGATATGATGTACCCATTTCCATCATCACAAATAACGGGGATTCCTTTTAAAAATCAGGATGTCTGTGAACTCTGTGAGAAGTTTCACATCCAACACCGCTTTTCCACTCCCTATTACCCACAAGGCAATGGTCAGGCCGAAGCATCGAACAAGAACATATTGAGAATCCTCAAGAAGACAGTCAATGGTGTTGGTCGTGATTGGCATGTTCAATTAAATCCAACACTATGGGCATATTGGACTAGCATTCGAACCCCTACAGGCGCAACTCCTTATTCACTGGTCTATGGCGTTGAAGCCATCCTTCCTATTGAGGTTGAGATACCATCTCTACGGGTTTCCTTGCATAATCTCATTGATGATGAAGCATACCAAGTATCACGTCTTCAGGACTTAGAGCTACTTGATGAGAAGCGACAAGTTGCATACAATAACCTCCAAGCCTATCAACAACGCATGAGCAGAAGCTATAATCATTGAGTTAGACCTCGCACATTTGAGGTAGGTGATCTTGTTCTTTGAGAGAATCCTCATAACCAACCAAATAGAGAACATCAGGGAAAGTTTTAATCAAACTGGCTGGGTCCATATGTTATCATTGTTGTATTTGGGTCCGAGGCATATCAGTTGGCTACTTCAGAAGGAGAACTGCTAGCAGATCCAATCAACAATATGCACCTCAAACAGTTTTATACATAAGATATACAGAGCATCAGGCTCCCTTACATACCAGAAAAATATCAAAAACATTCAGATAAATGTCCTGAAGAAAATACCAAAAAAAAATAAAAATAAAAATAAAATCAAAATAATAAAGAAAAATCATGCATCTAAACGGTGAACAACCACTCCGGTGGCACCTTGGGTAAGTGTGATGGTGAAAACCTGGCAAACAGGTGCCACTCGTAAAGGCTATGGCTCCAGTGTCTTTCAGACTTGTTGCGATCACATTCATTGCATCCACTCATCCATCATTCAAACCATAGCTTGTTATTGATCTGCAATCAAGGATAGTACTTCATGCATCTTGCATCTCGCTTTTTCATAGTCATGTCTAAAATGAGGGCAATGCCCTTAACCTATTGATGGAAGTGGATTCTACATTACTTATGATTCATATGGGTTCTTCATTCAAAAAACTGTCTCACAAAATACTAAAAACATTTAAAAATACTCGCAAAAAAATCCAAAAACATGATAAAACATAAAAAAAATCAATCAAAAACATGGCAACGCATTGTACATATGCCTCCAAGTAGATACCAAACAAAAATTGTGAAATACTCAAATGATGACCACTTATCAAATCAACCAAACAATCAACATCGACACGAATACAGTCTTAACAAGGATGCATCCTTCCTTACCAAAACAAAGACAAAATCACATTTTCTTTGACAAGAAAATTTTGTTTAAGCTATCAAGTACTTGATTGATTTGTAGATATGTCTTCACTTGTCTCAGGTTCCTACGCTGCTCAGGGATATCCATAAGTGATTAGAGTGGCCGAGATGGTTCCTAAGTATTTTTTATGTATCTTCTGTGAATTATTCCAATGAAGTTCTGGGGCCTGTACAAATGGTGTCTACGTGGGAAGTTCACTACGCTACGTGATCTTATGCAAAATATAGTCATGGATCACTAGGGCTTGCTGACTATAGCGTATACCTCAACCATATGAGCATAAACCATTATGGAGGGTCCATATTCTTTATTCTTTCTTTATGCTACTTGTTTGCGGGTACAATGTTCCATCCTTGGTTCGTACTGCCTCGTCCAAGATTGATACTACCATGCTCAATGATGAAAATAAAGCACTATGGATCGTCATTCCATCTCATCTGTTTATATTGCATTCCATTGCATGTCACCCATCCTTTTAATCATTCATTATTCATATGCATGGTTTTGTATGCAAGTGTGAACAAGATTTGATATGAGACGTTATTTGAAAAGCGAATTGGTCTTGGATACAATCACGACAGAGTTCTCTGATACATCATCAGTGCATCATGCAAAGTCTACACAACCTTGCATTCATCTATCATGAACACATCATCATTTCATTACATATTAGTTGCATTTAAATGCACCTAGCTCATTATCATGTACTTGCATTAGTTTCATTACATCATTTCCTCATTACAAACTCATGACATTTAGATTCATTTAAATGCACCTAGTTCATTCTCATATGTTTGCATATATGTTCATTCTTAGCCATTCATTAGAGTGCATTTTATATCATTTAATCACATTTAATACATATAGTTCATTATCATGTACTTGCATTAGTATCATTACATCATTTCATCATTACAAACTCATGATATTTAGATTCATTTATATGAAAAATTCTCATCATTGCATTTATTACCATTAGTATCCATTACTATGCATTCATTTAGTGTTATTCACAACTCATCATTTATTATCATTTAAACTTATTTACCATACATTTGTTTAGATTTCCATAGTTGCATACATTTATCTATCTATCCATTAGTTAAGTATGTTCATTTATCCATCTAGTATATTCTTATACTCATTCATTCGCATTTTACAACAAAATTCATTTAGGATTCATTAGAATGCATTCATTGTCCTTTTAATTACATTAAGGTGCAGTTATTCATTACCCATGATGTTGTGTTATCATCACATTATCATTTCGCTTAGTCATATTTTATCAAATCATAACAAAACCATTTGTCTCAACATTGGTTTATACATTTTTTATATAATCATTCATTTGGATATCATCAGATAAACATTTGTACTTTACATTTGTTTATCCATATTGCATTCATTTTAACCATCTAGATGCATATACATAAATCATCCGTACATTACATTAATCATCACTGCATATCATCATAAAATACAAAGTACCAACATTAAAATCATTTCATTATGCATAAATTGTCATCATGACATTACATACATAAGGCATTACACCGATAATTCATGAATATCAACCTGCATCCACATGGTTAGTACCACATTCATAAAACATGCATATAGACATCATATAAATCAAACATAACATGCATATAGGAATCATCTCATCCACACCTACATATAGCAAGTACAAATATCCATCTCCACACACATCATAGATCATCACCCTGCATAAAACCATACATATCATCAACATGCATATCATCACAAAATATGGGATCTCCTCATATATCATATCATCGCAAAAAACATACATGTATCAGAGTACAATGTGTAGACACCTAAAATTGTCCAGTCTAATTAAATAAATATTTTATTTATTTAATTACTTTAGCCTAATTCTTCTATTAATTAAATAAACCTTTATTTATTTAATTAATTCATTTATCCTCTTCAAGCCTTATTTCTCATTTAAATAAATACATTTATTTATTTAAATTATCTTGTTCCTAAATTAAATAAATATCTTATTTATTTAATTGATCCCACTTCTTTTATTAATTAAATGAATCTTTATTTATTTAATTAATTCATTAACCTTTTCTACCCATGACACATGTCATTCATCTCTTAATTCCTACATTACCTACCCTCTCATTATTTTATTATTTCCTTTACCTACCCTCTAATCATAGCCGACCATTTATCTTTTACACCTCTCAATCTTATCCCTCCATTTTCTTATAGTGTCTTCTATATAAGGAGATGCTTCCTTCATTATCAACCCCTGCTGACTACCCGACTACGCTTTCGAACTTGCATATGCAATCAAGCCTACTTGCAACCACATTTCCGTTCTTTGTTGAGCTCTTGTGCACATATAAAATCTGAGAGAAAATATATCAAGCAAGATCAATGGAGATAGGAAGAATGGAGATCAAAACCCTATTGGACATGTGATGGTATTAGCTTTGTGATTTCATTTTGATTTGCATTGTCTTAGGTAATCTTCATATGTTATGGTGGATCTTTTTTGTTGTTAGGCTAGGGTTTTTTGGTTGAATTCATTTAGCCTTTCAATATTATTGTTATCCATTTTCACCATATACATTTTGGCATGCCCAGTGGGACTCTTGTCCCTTTTGCATTTAACATCTTTTTGTTGCAGATTTTGTGTTTTGAAGTTGCAGATTTGACATTTCCAACAACATTTTGATATTTTCGCATCTGCGTGCTTTCGGATCGCATTTTTGGTTTTCTACCGTGTCTGTGACATCTGGAATCGCGTCTGCGCTCTCGTCAATATTTTATTTTTATTTTTTTTGTAGATTCTAGGAAATGCGTCTGTGTTCCCTAGTCGTGTCTGTGAAGTCTTTAGCCGCATCTACGTCCAGGAGTCATGTCTGTGTTCTAGAACCACATTTGTGTTGGATCTAAGCACATCTGCGAAGTTATATAGCATTTATGTTTTTGATAACCGCGTCTGTGTGAGGTTGTTACATTTTGGGTTTCTTTGATTCGGTTTTTCGTCATTCGAATTTTCAGATCTGGTTTATTTTGAGCTAACATCTTTAGATCTAGCTAATGAAATTGGTGTAGCTTGTCTTGAAAGAAAAATCATTTTGTTGAAGACCCCTATTTTCACAAAGTCTTTTGGATCTAAAATTTACCTAACTTGTGTGCTTGCGGGAAGGGGTGATCATTTGAAATAATCCAAACTACTAATAGATCTTTGTTGCAGGACCTTGGCAAGGGTTTTTGATCTTTATTGTGTGCCTTGTTTTCATAGACTAGCAAACACTTCAATTGGTGCACTAAAATTGAACCATTGTCTTTTGTGTCTTGGGCAATAGGCTCTTTTTGTTTAACCTTTAGAGGGCCTGTCTCCCCATGTGGTCATTAAGACTACTAGTGAGGAGAGAATGACCCAAGTGGTAGCGAGGAAAATCCACCTCTTCCGAACCACTATAAATAACTGTATTCATGGTGAAAACTATGGATAACATGTGCTGATTAGTTCATACCGACACTATGTCTCCCCATAAACCCATTTGATCAAATTTATTTGATTAGTTGTAGCGCGTAACCCCTATCGGCTGGGAGCCTTATGTATTTATAGAGCTGAAAGTGCAGCATGTATGGCCACATGAGCGGATGCCCTTACTAGCACCTTTTGTTTTAGAAGCCAAAATCCTTCTAGTTGTTGGGGCAGGAGGTCGGACCTCTTGTAGCGGCCCACACACATATGATTCTTAGTAGAGATACAAAGTTTTCCATGAGGAGTTTTCATGGGGACTGATGCTTGGCTGCCCTGAGAAGTGAGTGCTGAGGGTGGAGCCAGTGGGGTCAAGCTTCTAAGTATCCGCTCTGAATAGCGTAGCCTCGGGGGAAACTCCATGTGGGATCAACAACTATTGTCTTGGTTAGCCATAAGAATTGTGCTGGACTTATTTTAACCATTCAAACATTCAAGACCAAACATCAAAACATTGTGTCTTTTGTGTCTTCAAGTGTATGCAAAACAATTTTACATCAAACAACACACTTTTCTTTGAGTCATTTTTGAGTCTAAACAGTTGCAAACATTGAGTCCTCATCAACATTGTGTCCTCTTGTCACGAAAAACAGTCAAACAATCAGATTTGGTCACAACAAGTCACTTCACAGATTAGAAAAATTGCACAAAGTTTTTAGAAACGCATCTGTGTCTGACAGAACCGCATCTGTGTCATATAACCGTGTCTGTGAAGGGCAGAAATGCGTCTGTGTTCTCTTGAGCAACATTGCACTTACAACATCTCAGAAATGCGTCTGTGTCTGACAGAACCACATTTGTGTCATTTAAGTGCGTCTGTGTCTGAGAGAATAGCGTCTGTGTCATTTGAGTGCGTCTATGAAGTATATAGGCACATCTGTGTTCAGAATTGAAAACTTTCATAATCCAGCCAACAAGGAACAGTCAGTTTCAGACTTATCGATCTTCCTAGGTATCTCTCTAGATTTTCATCTAGCATTCAACCTATTTTTGGGTCTCACAAAGTTCATCATTGCTTTACACCTTACATTACATTCACTTTTTTCTAAACTTGAGTCAAAAGGTCACTTGCTTGTCCTCATCATACTTTGTCAACACACTACATACAACAACATTTTGCTAAGTCATCCCTCATCAAAGTCTATCACCTTTGGGTCTCATTTGGTCTTACTTAGAGTCAAGGTCAACTTACCTCATCAAGAGAAACTATCATCTCTTTGGAAGTCACACCTACTCTACTACATACATACTTGGTCTTACACTTTGGACATTGCAAGCACACCTCAGATTCATTTACATTCTATCCAATTGTTGGCCTTCCATACTCTTTCCATTTTCATCTAGTCTCACACATCTTGGTCAAGACCTAGTTCATGGTTGAAATTTGTTCCCAAAAATCTAGGAGAGAAGGTTAAGAGGCTCAAGAGTTCGCAAATATGAGTTCCTATGAGTATGACAATGACGTCTTTTTCAATTATGATCATACCACATTACCTGACATGGATGGCTATAGAAACATTCCAAATGTTGAGAACATGGACACTACAAACAACAATGATACACACAATGACAATATGGATAAATTTTTCGTACATTCAGCAAAAGTGGAAGACTCCATTATGGATCCTCGTTTCAATAGATTGGTTGAGGAAATTAATGAGGAGAGATAGACAATATTTTCTACAAGTGATGGCACAAAGTGGAGCCAAGATCCCTCATGATTTTGACATGTCTCAAATAATGGAAAATCGACCTTTGCAACAACCTCACCTCAACATGGATCAAAGGAGGCCTAATAGTGGAGGCAATAGAGGACCACATCTTGTGCCTTAATCACCATCATCTTTGTTTCAAAAACCTGAGGTCCCATACACACATGGTCAAGCATATGATACTCACCTTCGCAGACCATTATGAAAGTCTTATGCAGAAAAATATACTCAATCACATATCAATGCTAAGGATCAACCATCAAAGCAATTGGATATCCAAAGGCATGTTCAAAATTTGGACACAAGGAAACCCCATGTCAAATTTGGGGGCAACACACTAGAACAAACTCATGACATGCCTGTAGAGTATGGTATACATGGACAAAACAGATATTCCGCTCCTCATCATGAATCTATACCAAGTGGTCCATATACACAACATCATTATAGACCTCATCTATATGAACATGTGTATGATCAATATCATCCATATATACAACATGCTCCTCCTCCACTCGGTTGTTCAGGAATGGGATATGGTCCAAGAAGTCGATCTCCACCTAAGAACAATTTGGAACAACAAATCAGGGACTTACAAAAGAAAATAAAGGACATAAATACACCGAAGCCAACATACATAATGAGAGACATAGTCCCTATCCATTTGACAAAAGAATTCCAATGCCTCCATTTCCTACACACTTTGTGACACCTAAGTTTGATAAGTATAGAGGAAAAGGGGATCTTAAGGCACACATAAGATAGTTTTTCATAGCTTGCATTGAGGTAGCATCAGAAGAGACATATTTGATGAGATTATTCCCACAGAGCTTAGGTGATCAAGCTATGGAATGGTTCTCCCAACTTCCACCTGGAATTAAGTCATGGGGTGATCTAGCAGAGGCATTTATCCAACATTTCTCATACAACATAGAGACAGACATATCAGTCACTACTTTGTGCAACACCAAGCAAAAGAATGGAGAATCTTTTTCATCATTTTTACAAAGATGGAGAAATCTAGCCAGCAGATGCTCTTGTGAAATTCCACAGAAACAAATGGTAGAAATGTTCACCCATAATGTTAATAGAGACATTGGTTATGACCTAAGAAAATCTTTTTTGTCCACCTTCAAGGACGTCATTGAAAAAGGCTTAGCGACAGAGAGGTCCTAATTGAACAAGGAGTCATTAAGATATTCAAGGAAAACAAAGATGACTTTAAAGGAAAAGATAAGCCAAGATTTTAGAATAAAAACAAGAACACAGTCAATGATGGTGTGGTGGATTCCAATACAGTACGACCCAAAATTGTTTTTTCGAGATCAAGCTCTACAAAAATCAAGTCAATGCTCAAACAACTTCAAAGTCACGAAGGAAGTACAGTCCATTGGGAGAACCACTTGAGTCAGTTTTCAAGAAGCTAGTGGCAAACAAGATAATCACAATTTTAGATTTTCCTCCATATGAGCCAAAGGTCAAACCAAATTGGTGGAATGATGATGAGTATTGCGAATTTCATAAGAGCAAAGGTCATAAGATAGGAAATTGTCATCGACTAAAGAACATCATACAAGATCTCATTGATAGAGGTGACATTGAGATTGAAGGACACTCATCCAATCAAGAACATGAGATGTTTAAGGAACCATTCCCAAAGCATGACAAGGGAAAAGCTAAAGCCATAGATGACCAAACCAACTATACCAGAGCATCCTATAACTATCATTCAACTATCAATCACATTTCGATGGACAATTATGTCTCTACCATTATCATCAAGGACAAAACGCCTGAGAATTCTACCCAAAGACCCAAAATTGTCCTAAAAGGAATTGGATCTTCTTCCGAACCAACCTCTAAATTTAATGTCACAACTTGTTGAGGTAAATTCACTTTGTAAGGTGCTCCAGCTAAAAACACTAGTCCCTCATCAACCAAGCCTGAGTACGATCTTGTAGAATAGTTAGGGAAGACACCCATGCTTATCTCAATCCTTGAGCTCTTACACATATCCCCCGCACATAAAGCCATTCTTGACAAAATCTTGAGAGACACCTCTGTCCCTACTGATCTGAATGTGGACCAGTTTCAAGCCATGGTAGGATACCTATCCAATCCACACTCCCTTACATTCATAGAAGCCGATGACGCCTCTGTAAGTCAACCACATAATGCACCACTACACATTGAAGCCTTCATACACAAACATTGAATAAAATGAGTCTTGATAGACAGAGAAGCAGGTCTAAACATTTGTACATTGAGCACTATTAAACAATTGGGATATTTTGATAAAGCTATGAATTCTACAAACAAAATTACCATCAAGGCATATGATGATGAAGAGCGCTCATCCAAGGTCATAGTCACCCTACCTCTTAGAGTTGGGCTGGTTACAAAGGATGTGGTTTGTCAAGTCCTAGACCTGGATCTCACATACAATATCTTACTAGGATGCCCTTGGATTCATGAAATGAGGGCAGTTCCATCTACATATCACCAATGCATTAAATTTCCTCACAATGGAGTTGAAATAACAATTAATGGAGATCCTAATCCATTCATATACTGCAATAACTTGAGACCAAAAACTAAGATGATCATTCCAAGTAATCAAGAAGCTGTTCCTTCTTCTGCATACATTGATCTTGAATCATTAAAACCTTTGACATCAAAACAAGGTGAGCTTAAAGGCAAATTCCAGGACAAGGGCATGGGTGAATACACTTTGAATCAAACCATGTGCTTACAACAAGTTAAGAGTTCACCAAAAGAATATGGAAGACCACATTCTAATAAGCAGGTATCTATCATTATACTCAAATGGGACCCTACTATCTTTCAAAGATGGGGTGAACTGGAAGAAGAAGACTTGTACAAAATGCTTTACAAAGACCCTGAAAATGATACACAAGATCACATCAGCCTACCATGTGAAAAGTATGGCAAAGGATTCAAGATCCTACAAAAATTTGGGTATGATGGCAAAAGTCCTCTTGGCTTAAGAAAGGAAGGCATCATTGAACCTTTACAACCAGAATTAACATTCAAAAAGGAACACTCGAAAGGACTTGGTTTCATGACTTCCAAGGTAAACACTCAAATGACAGGAGAAGCATTACAAATCAAAGCTGCCAAAATTCAACAAGAGAATCACTATTCCACAGACTCTAATGAATGGGAATGGGATTTAGACAAATCCTCCAGTGACTATGAACTCACCAAGACATTCAGAGAACCAGATGAACCCATAGAAGAAGAGGAATTTTATAGAAAATTCAAGGTTGGTCAATGAACAACCCCAGAGGATCCCACACAGTCCTTGCTTCTAGGTTCTAGGTTGAAATCACATAGAATGAGAACACCTGTCCCAGAATCCGCTACTAGTGATGATAATTTGGATTCGTTCACGATCGAGACAGATGAGGAGAGTGCTAATGATGACCTCGATAACTACCTCGACATACCTGAGTATAACTGCATTTTCACTCTTAGCCCTGCTAACTTTGCAGACATCAAAGGCCTTCCCCTTGTTGACCACCAACTTATTGACCGGGACCATGAAGGACCTGCACAGTTCAACACATTCCAAAATGATGAAGCCTTTATTGATTATCTAGGCATACGAGATGATCTTCCCCCTGGGGACCATAAAGCAGGATACACTATAGAACTCAATAGCATGGCATATTTTGGTGAGGGTGTCGGGCCTTCCAGTCCCAAAAATATAAAAATAAAAACAAATCAAGGGTCTTATGGCGAAAACCATGTTCTGGCGCTGTCTGACCCCAAAAAAGTAAAAAGAAAGTACGTATTTGAGGGCAAAAATCTTTCTGAGACACCTGAAGATGGAAGGCTCGACATTCTCCCAGCATCATATGAGGAAAAGTCATCCATGTTGGTAGAGGAGACTATCAAAACAAACATTGGTATAGAAGAAGTTCCACACAACATATTCCTGGCTCAATCTTTGACAAAGACAAAAAGGTCAAAGTTCATAAGTTTCTTCATAGAATGACAAATCAATTTTGCATGGTCATATGCTGATATTCCTAGATTGGATCCGGATTTGGTAATGCATCATTTGACAGTTAAACCAGGGGCAAAACTAGTGAAACAAAAATTAAGAAAGATGCATCCACAAGTGACATTATTAGTCAAAGCAGAGCTTGAGAAATTATTGGATGTCAGATTCATATGCCCAATTGATTATCCTGAATGGATCTCCAACTTAGTGCCTATCAGTAAACCAGATCGTAGCATCAGAATATGTACAGATTTTAGAGACATCAACAAAGCTTGTCCTAAGGATGATTTTCCATTACCAAATATTGACTTAATCGTTGATCTCACAGTAGGTCATGCGATGTTATCTTTGATGGATGGATTATCTGGTTATAATCAAATAAAAATTGCATCCGAGGATCAGTACAAAACAACATTTACTTGTCCTTGGGGAACTTTCTATTGGAATGTCATGCCCTTTGGGATAAAAAATGCAGGAGCTACATATCAAAGAGCCATGACTACTATCTTTCATGATCTCATGCACGTTACTATGGAATATTATGTTGACGACCTCTTGGGAAAATCAATAGACAAAGATACACATTTGGACATACTTTCAGTCGTCTTTGATCGGTTGGAAAAATATAAAGTAAGATTAAACCCCAAGAAATGTGTCTTTGGAGTAACCTCCGGGAAGCTCCTGGGATTCATTGTTTCAAAAAGAGGAATTGAAGCCGATCCAACAAAGTCCAAGGCCATCCTAGAGATGCAACCACCAAGAAATATTAGTCAACTTCGATCTTTGTAGGGGAGACTCCAATCCATATGAAGATTCACAGCGCAACTTGCAGATAAATGTAATCTTTTTCAGCACCTGCTCCACAAAAACATCAAATTCAAATGGGATGATAATTGTCAATGAGCTTTCCAGACACTCAAAGATTATCTTCTGAATCCGCCAGTTTTGATGCCACCAATTCTAGATCAACCTCTATTACTATACATATCAGCTACTTCAACAACACTGGGGGCACTCTTAGCACAACATGTTGCTGAGAGTAAAGAAAAGGCAGTATACTACATTAGTCGCACCTTGGTGGGATATGAGCTAAATTACACATCAATTGAGCGTGCATGTCTCGCTGTGGTCTTTGCTTCACATAAATTAAGACATTACATGCTAACTCATAAAACTAAGTTGGTTGCAAGGATCGACCCATTGAAATACCTTCTCAATAAAGCAATGCTTACTGGTTGACTAGCCAAATGGGTGATGCTCCTAAGTGAATTTGACATTGAGTATGTGGACAGAAAAGAAATAAAAGGACAAGCTATCGCAGATCAGTTAGCAAAGGCTCCCATGATAGATGATGTTCCTCTAACTTTAGAATTTCTAGATGAATCCATCTTAATAGTGTCACATGCAAAGCCTTGGTAGCTATACTTTGATGGCTCATACACACAGCATGGGGTAGGAGCTGGCATCCTCTTCATAACTCCTCAAGGGGATTCTATACAAAAATCATATTGATTATCATTTCCCTACACTAATAACATAGCAGAATATGAGGCATTAATAACTGGATTACGGATTGCAGTTCAGTGGAAGATCCAAGAACTTCAGGTTTTTAGGGACTCTCAACTTGTAATTTGTCAAGCAACTGATGACTACCAAACAAAGGATGAGAAATTAATGCCTTATAAAAGAATGGTGGATGACTTGAACCAACATTTCATGAAGTTAGACTTTGAGTAGATACTAAGAGAGCAAAATTGAGCTGTGGATGTCATGGCTACAATTGCTTCACTAATCAATCTACCACAGAATGAAACCCGCTATGAGTTCTTGGTAGATAACCTTTTGGTTCCCTCGTATGAGATCACTCCTATTGAGATGATATGTGTCGTTGGTCCCGAGTCCCAGTTATATGGTCCCATTTTCACATACCTTCGTGACAATACTCTTCCTCTTGACCTATCCAATAACCAATGTCGCACTTTCATTCGCCAATATTCTCGATACGCTATTTTAGCTGATATCCTATATCGTCAAGGTCTAGATGGAACTCTTCTTAGATGTTTAGAAAGAGACAAAGCTCAGATTGTGTTACATGAAGTGCATGAAGGGATATGTGGTCCACATTCTAGTGGTCCTACCTTAGCCAAGAAACTCATCAGGACTGGATATTACTAGCCCAACATGAAAAAAGATTCATATCAATTTGTCAAGAAATGTAAGTAGTGTCAACTTCATGGAGACCTCATCCATGCGCCAGTGCAGGAACTTCAACCAATTGCAACTCCTTATCCCTTTTGTCAGTGGGGACTTGATCTCATAGGCAAGATTCACCCTCCTTCCTCCAACGGTCATAAATTCATCATCACTGCCACAAAGTATTTCACAAAATGGATCGAAGCCGTGCCTCTCATGCAAGTCATTGGAAAACAAATTGCTACATTCATTCTCAACTATATCATTTGTCGATACGGTATTCCTGTTTCCATCATCACCAATAATAGGCTTCCCTTCAAAAATCAGGATGTTCATGAACTCTGTGACTGCTTCCATATTACCCATCATTTTTCCACACCATATTACACCCAAGGTAATGGTCAAGCTGAGGCATCTAATAAAACAATCCTTAAAATCTTAAAAAAGACAGTCAACGACGCTGGCCATAATTGGAATATCCAACTTAATCCTGCACTTTGGGCCTACCGCACAAGTGTCCGCAAACCTACATGAGCTACACCTTATTCACTTGTCTACGACACTGAAGCTATCTTTCCTATTGAGGTCGAGTTACCCTTTTTACAAGTCTCTTTGTGAAACATTATCAGTGATGAAGACTACAGGGTCTCTCGCTTACAAGAACTTGAACTATTGGATGAACGAAGACAAATTGCTTTTAATCATCTCAAGGCTTATCAACAACGAATGAGTTGCAGCTGCAATCATAAAGTCAAGTCTCGCACATTTGAGGTAGGCGACTTAGTTCTTAGAGAAAATCCTAAAAATAAGCAAGATAGAGAGAAGAAGGGCAAGTTCGTACCGAACTGGCTTCGTCCTTACATCATCACAACAACATATGGATCTAGTGCATATCAGCTCTTAACCATAGAGGGTGAACCTTTGGAGGATCCTACCAACAACATGCACCTTCACAAGTTTTACACATAGCTCTTTAGAGTATCCTAATTCAAAAATACAAAAAAATAAAAATAAATATAAAAAATACAAAAAAATCATAAAAATAAAAAAATCGTTACTTGGTGAAAACCTGGCAAACAGGCGCCTTGTGACACAAAAAAAATTTTGAAAAAAAAAAAGAAAAAAAAAAAAAGAAAAAAAGCATTTCGTCCAATAGTGAAAACCACTTCGGTGGCGCCCTGGGCAAGTACCATGGTGAAAACTGGGTCACCAACACCATGCGTAGAGACGTTGCTCCTCCCTCCTTCAGGATTCCATCACATCCTTTCACTTTGCACACACTCACGACCTGTACATCCATAATAAACTTACCCATTCCCATCATGGCTTGTTATTGATCTACCTAAGATTGGTTAGCCATTCCTAATAATAACCCACTTTTCACCCTTTCCATCCATAATAAATCAGCTCCTATCTGTGGTTAAGGCAAATCCTACGTCTAGTAATGGGTGTGGAACTGAGAGCATCACATATTTCAAGGAGTACAGTTTCTTCCACTCTTCTTCAGTCTATCCGTGCACAATCCACAATAAAACAACATTTGCATCGCCAATCCGCAATAAAGTTTCTCTTTCTCCGCAATAAAGTATCGAATTCATGGATTCAATCAGTTTTAGATGAGACACAACAACAATAATAAGTTTCAACAAATCAAATCTTTCAACAGACTCAGACAACATATGGTCCAGTGCTATCTATCCTTTTTGTGAAAGTAAACATCGTGACCACAATCAAATAGACTTATACAAGTGACAAGAGACACTAAACTTGATGACTACAATGGATGTTGGTGTCAAGTCTTGGTTTTCTTTTGATTTTAATTTTTTGGTGACATGTCTTTTAGCTTTTCCAGGATGTCTTTGACTAGAGATTCTATCTCCAGGATGTCTTTGACTAGAAAGGTGAGGATGGGGTATCGTCACCTATTTTTCTTTACTGTCTGTGGATTGTCTCTTAGTAATGCTATGACTTGTCCAAGGATATGAGGATGCGATGAGTCTAGTGTGAACTGGGGCATTCCTTGTTTGCGATTGTCTTATCTCCATGCAAACAGATACAATGACTTTCTAGGTCGAACATATGCCTCGTTTGTCATAACCTACTTGCCATAATAAAGTTCAATGATGATAATTCACAAGAATCTCTTTCACTTTCATATCTTCTATCTTCCATCCCCCTTTCTTGATTGACCTCCATCGTCCTTCCTGAGTCCGCGTAGCCTACTATCACATGACTGAGTATAATGACATGCCAAAAACATTTGCATTTCATGTAGTTGCACCTGCATTACCACATATAAGCATTTCATACATACATATAGATATCACAATTGCATTACATCCTGCACATGACACATATGAGTACATTTTGCATTCGCATTATCATATTCATCCACATTTCATACATTCACATTTGCATAACATTTAAAAAACATAAAAGAACAAAAATATTGCATTACATCATATACATATTTGCATCCATATCATAACCATCACATAGAAATGTACATCATGAAACACCTCATCACATAGGTACACATGCATATAGCTTCCACAAAGATGAATTTCAAATATATATATAATCATAAGTGTCATGATACAATGATGTCAAAATCATATGGCTACAATCACCCAAAGGTGTCTACATCATAATACAAATGGTACAAAACTGATACATAGGGAGCCCTCTAAGGCTATGATGAACTCCCTCCCTCAGAGCCACCTAGCCTTGATGGAGTCTGAGCCCTAGGAGGACCCACCCCAAGAACATCTCTCCTATCCCCTCTATCTGGTGGTGGTGGTGGTGGAGGACCCATGACCCCACCACTAGATGCCTATCTCCTGTGACTCCCTCCAATGGTCATCGTAGTCCGTGATGGTCTGCAGAAACTCCTTGCTCGCTGCTGTGGTGGCACTGCCCCGTAGTATAGGTCTCTCCAATAACCTATCTCCTCCCCTGCCCGTAGAACATAGGCGTATCTAGCCCCTGTGTCCTCTGTCGCCTGCCTCCTAGCCCTCAGTGCTGTCTCAGCCTCAGTGTAATGTTGGATTTCCTGATCTCTCTTCGGCTCAGTGTCCCTGAGCTGTCTCTTGAGTCGATCCCTCTCCCTCTCCAGCTCTTGGATCTCATCTACCTATCACTGGTAGATCTCCCTCAGCTCTAATAGCTCATCCTCCTCCTCCTCGACCCCCTATACCTGTGGCTACCCCTGTACTGGTGGTTGTACATGTGCGTGTACCTGTGGCTGCTCATGTGGCTGTCCTTGCCCCTGTCCCCATCCCTATACCTATCCCTGTACCTATTTGGGACCTTGTGCTACTGGCACTTGTAATGGCAACCCACCTCGGCCTCTCACCACCCGAGCCTGTCTCTCCTCTCCACCCTCTCTTCGCAGAGCCACCCTCCTCTCTCCTATTGCACCTCACCTCCTCCGTCGGCCTCTACCCCCACCATCTCCGTCATCATCCTCATCCTCTCCGCCATCTCCATCTATTAGCTCTCCTAGATCTGTTAGGCATGGAAATAGATGCTCTGCCCAATATGCAGTATACTTTGCATCCTTCCCTGCATCCTCAATCTCAGGCCACATATCCCATGGCAAGGGAGTCATCTCCACTAGCTGCATCATGACCCGATCATATGATAATAGTGGCCCAAAGTGTGCTTGGTCTCGCACTATCCGCACATACATACCGAAACCTCGTGGCATCCGCTGGAACCTGCCAAACTACCTGCATACCCTGTCTACCAACTACCTCTCTAGTACATAGGGCATCCGCCCAATTACATATCTGCTCTTGAAGGTATAGGGTAGCTCCGCTGCGTCATCCTCCCACTACTCGCACTCTCAGTACGACCTCCATATCACAGTGTCAATCTCATTAAGGACTTGGTGCTAGTGCTCCAACCTGCCAATCCGTGGCTATGATGTAATCATATCATACAAGTGCACAAAGATGCATCCATGATCCCTGCCTCTGAAATGTATCGGTCGTGTCACTGGCAGATGCTCATATGCCCACACTTGTAGCAATGTAACTCTGCAGCCCAATCCTACAGATCCATGGTAGACGAACTGATGGAGCTCATAGTATAAATGTGCCAACACGCATGGTCCCCAGGTATATCTGGTATACTGTGTCACCAATGTCTCCAAGGTGCTCGCCCAACCCACAACCAACTCTCGTGTCATCCTATCTAGACACATGAACCCACTGATCACTCCTCCTAGCACTGCTGGTAGCGCTAGTCCTATCGCTATCATGGTGTCCCAGGCGACATGTCCTGCCCTCATCTCCAGTCCTGGCTCCCAGAACACTCGTCTCAATGCCTCTCTGTCTCCGTCTCGATCATAGGATATCAACTCCCCATCGATCGGTATCCTCAGTATCCTATAAACATCCTCTAATGTAACTGTCATCTCACCCATCGACAAATGGAATGTGCTTGTCTCAGAGTGCCATCTCTTAGCAAGTACAGTCAGCAAACCGATGTTCACCCGAAACTCAGGCACATATAGAATAAATCTCAAACCCATAACCTCAATGACAACTCCATCCTCAAATGTCAGCTCTGGTCGTAACCTCTGAGTCGATGAGAATCTCTCTCGTGACTCTAGCATAGGCAAGTACTCCTACAATCAAGCAAATCAACAGTGTCAATTAAAGTGGCATCCACTGTTCATCACAAAATGCTGCTTATTATCCTAGAGCTTATATCTATCATATGATAGTCTATCCTAGTGACACTCACTATTCATCACAAAGTGTTGCTTCTATCCTAGTGACACTCACTGTTCATCACAAAGTGTTGCTTCTATCCTAGTGGTACTCCCTGTTCATCACAAAGTACTACGTGTTCTTGCACTCCCTGTTCATCACAAAGTGTTGCTCATATTTGCACTCCCTATTCATCACAAAATGCTGCTCTTTTTAGTACTCCCTGTTCATCACAAAGTGCTGCTCTTTTTAGTACTCCCTGTTCATCACAAAGTACTATGTCTTGGTACTCACTGTTCATCACAAAGTGCCTCGATCTATCCTATCCTAGGGCCTCTACTTGAGTGTATCCTTTTGAGTAGTTTCTTAATTGGCAACGTATGTTCTATCACAGAATTGTCAATCCTAGCCCTATCTGCTATCCTAGTCTTCCCTAGAGGACCTGCTTGAGTGTATCCTCTTAGCAGCTTATCCAATCAACAACGTATGTTCATCACAAAACTGTCGATTTGTCCTATAAGACATAAATGCACATTTTTGACACAAACACGCCTTCATGACATAAATGCACTTACATATTTCACAAACGCGCCTGCTCTGCACAGACGTGTCCACATAGCATAAACATGCCTACACAATGCAGATGCGCTCACATTTTGCACAGATGCTTTTTTCGGCACAGATGCACTTGGCACCAACACAGATGCGCCTAGCCAACCTAGATGCGCCTAGCCAACCTAGATGCGCCTGGCATCAATGCAGACACGCCTACACATTTTTGACATTTTTTGGCATTACCTAAAAGTGCATTTATTGCACTACCTAAGATGCATTAATGACAACATTTATTGCGTAAAAAGTACAAGGAGGTTGTGTGGTACTCACCGGCTCTCCTGCATCTGTTGGCCTCTGATATCGGCGAACACGATTGAATCTATGAACCAATGCCATCGCTGCTGACTATTGCTGCTCTATTCTCTCTCTGCACTTTGATCTCTTGGATGTGTGGATGACAATGAGGATGTATTCCCCTCGTGGTCTATTTTATAGACTGCCCTCACCCTAGCCCTAGTCCTAGTCTCTTGAGTCAGTCTTCTTTATCCCGTGACTTTGTCACTCTATCCTATCCAGTCAGTCTATTCTAGCCTTTCTTTCTTATCGAGAGATTGTCTATGATCTTTTCAGACATTTTCATCCAATCTCTCGAAGGGGCATATCATTCCCATCTTGGGGCAACTTTGTATCGGTTCATATTATCTTCTTTGAAACAACACGACGAGCTGCATTGTCTCAAAGAGGGGCAAAATATAGACACCTAAAATTATCCAGTCTAAAATAAATATTTTATTTATTTAATTACTTTAGCCTAATTCTTCTATTAATTAAATAAATATTTATTTATTTAATTAATTCATTTATCCTCTTCTAGCCTTATTTCTCATTTAAATAAATACATTTATTTATTTAAATTATCCTTTTCCTAAATTAAATAAATATCTTATTTATTTAAATGATCCCACTTCTTCTATTAATTAAATGAATCTTTATTTATTTAATTAATTCATTAACCTTTTCTAACCATGACACATGTCATCCATCTCTTAATTCCTACACTACCTACCCTCTCATTATTTTATTATTTCCTTTACCTACCCTCTAATCATAGCCGACCATTTATCTTTTACACCTCTCAATCTTATCCCTCCATTTTCTTATAGTGTCTTCTATATAAGGAGATGCTTCCTTCATTATCAACCCCTGCTGACTACCCAACTACGCTTTCGAACTTGCATATGCAATCAAGCCTACTTGCAACCACATTTCCGTTCTTTGTTGACCTCTTGTGCACATATAAAATCTGAGAGCAAATATATCAAGCAAGATCAATGGAGATAGGAAGAATGGAGATCAAAACCCTATTGGACATGTGATGGTATAATCTGTTTGATTTCATTTTGATTTGCATTGTCTTAGGTAATCTTCATATGTTATGGTGGATCTTTGCTGTTGTTAGGCTAGGGTTTTGTGGTTGAATTCATTTAGCCTTTCAATATTATTGTTATCCATTTTCACTGTATACACAATGAAGTCCAAACATATCGGCTACCAAGAGCCATCCAAGACATAGTCCAAAATGACAAAGTAAAAACATACATAAATGCTCTCTCAAATGCCACTTTGACCAGATGCTGCACCACCATCACCACCTGCTCCCCCACTACCCCCTGCACCACCTGCACTACCTCGCCATGGAGGACCCATCACACCACCACTACTTTGCATCCTCTGAGACCGCTTTGATCTCTCCCGATGCATCTGTGAATAACTTAGTGTCCACTGACTAGATGACACCTCCTGCTCATACAAACCCTGCCAATAATCAACCTCTGCACCTGCTCTCTACAACTCTCTCGCCAGTGAATTAGTCAATGGTCCATGACCCTATACTCCCTCAAAGGTCTGCACTCTGTCCTGTAACTAGATCACCCTGTCAACAACTTGATCTCTCTCCTGCAACACTATAGTCAGCTTTGAATCTCGTGCAAATAGCTGCACATCTCTAACTGCCATCTTCGCCTCCATATCCTCTAGCTGCATCTACAAAAATAATATCATATGATCCCGTAGATCTCCTCCACCTGTAGCTCCCTCTTCTCCAATAGCTCCCTCTCCCATAAACATAGGTGCCTCCCCCTCCCCCATATCCTGGCCACCTAATCTAACTCCTCCCTGCATCAAAGGCCCCTATGACAGTCGCAAAGGCTGCCCACCTCTCCCTCTTCGCTGTAACTATCCACTACCCCCACCTCCACCTTCGAATCCATCACCACCACCTCCTCCTCCTCCTCCATCACGTCCTCCTCCATCCCCACCACCTCCATCTCCTCTCCCTCATCCACCTACATGACCTCCTCTCCTCCTCCATCTTTGTCTCCTCTCCTCCTCAAAGGATGGTATAGGCTTTGCTGGATCTAATATCCAAGGAATCTGATGTGTTGCAATGTACTGAGTGTACTTATCTGATACCCCTGCATCTATGATCCCTGACCTCATCTACCATGGTCTCGCCTGTAACGTGTGAAACTCTGCCAAAGCCTGATCATAAGGTAATACTGGCCCCCACAAGAACCTCTTTCGTACCACTCGTGCATACTCTCCAGACCCACTCGATAACCCCTGCCTCTATCCGAACTGTCTAAGCACTCTACTAGGCACCTGTCTTTCCACATTGTACGTTGTCCTACCAATCAAGTATCGTACCATAAATATGTAAGGCAAGGCCTCCGCATCATTCTCCCAGGGCTCACACTCAATATAAGGCCTCCAGATCACTGTATCCAAATCATCAAGTGCCCACTGTCACCACTCTAACTTCCCCAGGTGGGGCTGACTCATCATACCACCATACATATATACATAGGGCTGGTCTACTACCCTAAATATCAGACTCACTGGTCGAGTCACAGGAAGGTGCTCCCATGCCCAAATATGAAGAAGAGTGACCCCCACTCCCAATGAGCTCACCTCTCGGTATACTACCTCATGTAGATCTTGATATAAGTGTGATAGCATGCACGGTCCCCATGCAAAGTAGGTCCCCTCTGGTCATCATCTTCTCTATAACTTGGCCCCAACCAACAACCAATCCATGCGATCATCGATTTGGGCATACTAGTCCCCCAACAATCCCTGATAACGTAGATGGTAGTAGCTCATACAAAGCAGCTATATCCTCCCATGATATCGAACCATCATCAATAAACACATCCTCATCAAAGAATCTCTGCACTGCTGTTGTCCCCCAAGCTTGATCATACATCACCAGCTCTTCTCGAATGGGAATGTGTACGATACGCCATACATCCTCTAGTGTAACTGTCATCTCCCCCTACGCTAAGTGAAACATGCATGTCTCACTATGCCACTGCTCTGACAATGATGTGATCAAACCGTGATTCGTCCGAATCACGAGCATATACATAACATTGTACAAGCTTGTCACTGCAATGCAATCAACCTCAACCTTTGTTAATCAATCACGCATCACCTGTGTGGTTGGATGCCTCTCCCGCATCTGTAAGACACGAAAGTCCTCCTACACACATGCAACAATCATCATCATCAATTGTTCTGTTTCAAACTTTCTTAAGTTTAAACCTAGACTATCAACAGATACTTTGATCAAGTATCTTCGGGTCTCAACAGGTAAGCAATCATGGCGCACCTAGACTACAATAGGCAATTATCCTAATGATCTTAGTCTCAATAAGGCTGCTATGGTTCAAAACAACTCTCAACTCACATCTCCATCCATCCACCGTTGGCATCAGGAGATTCTTTTTCAAAACACTGGGGCATCTACCTTCCTAACAAAAGCGCTACTCTGCAAACAATAGCGCTAATATTCTGACAACTGCGCTAAATCAACTAGCCAATAGTGCTAAACCAACAATAGTGCTAAAACAACTATACAATAGCGCCACATAAAAAAAAAGCGCTAGAAGCTATGCTCAATAGCACTAAAAACACAAAAGTGCTAAATTAACTATGCAGTAGCACTAGACTTGACAATAGTGCTAAAACCACTATGCAATAGCGGTATAGTGGCACAATAGCGCTAATTAACTTGACAACAACGCCAAAACACAATTCTACTGCTATTGTTCAGACTCAACTTGGACAAGCTAAAAAACCTATAAAAAATGCATGAAATTCAAAAATTCAAATTCACATACTGCTGGAATCGATGAACTCGCTCTAGCCAATGATCTGCTATCGGTACCAGCATCCTGACTGCTGCTTGCTCTTTTCAAAAGGTCACTATCAGAGCTCAGAAATCACTATGGAGACGAATGCAAATGACCCTATTTTCACCCCTTCCCCCCATATATACCCTTCGCTGTAACCCTAATTTTTACCCCGCTCACCGCCATGGTCCCCGTGAACTTCTAGAGCCTCCCATTTCTCCATTTTATCTCTGATTTCTTCCATTTTTTCACCAATATTACTAAATTCTTCTTTTCTACCATCCTGCCAATTTTCATTCTTTTTCGAGAGATCGTGCGATTTTTCAAATTTTTTGGCCCATCTCTTGAGGGGGCATACTAGCAATTAAATTAACATTTTATGGGGCATATTTCTTCACACCTATTTTTCTTTCTTTGAAACGATGTGATAAACCACACCATTTCAAAGAGGGGCAAATGTAGTCACATAAATCTGTCCATTTTAATTAAATGAATATTTTCTATTTATTTGATTAAAAATCCACTAGCCATCTGTTAATTAAATTAAATTAATATTTAATTAACTCATCTTCAAACATTCTTCTATTAATTAAATAAATTATTCAATTTATTTTATTAATTCATTAAACTAAATTCACAATCAATTAAATGAATAAAATCATATTTACTCATTTAACCCCCCCTTTTCTCTTTTAAATAAATTAAATAAAACATTTATTTAAATCACTAAATTTCCTCCCCACTTACATTCTCCTAAAAATGCAACTTGCACTTATTTGTTGAAATAAATGAATTTAATTTTAATAAAAATCCTATTTTCCCTCACCCACCAAACCCACTTGCAATCTTAATCCCCTTCTAGATTCTTCTAACCCCTTCCTTATTAGCCTAATCCATCCCCTAATTATTGTCACATTCCTAAGCAACTTGGAGTCACTTCTCAAAGACTCCAAAGTCTTTGAAAAATATTTAATGCTTTATGTGTTCAACAATTTAACCTCTAAAGTCTTCCAAAACCACTAATGGCTCTTACATGACCATTTATGGTTAAATCCACTTGCACCCATGGTTAGGGACTTTGACCCCTAAACTCAACATTCATGTAACCCATGTGTCTTCTCAAGTATTTATTGCTTTGACCATGGTTATCCTCACTAACTCTTGCACAAGAGTTTATCTATTGGATAAAAGCATTATTCTTTGAATAATGAATTTATCCATTCAACTCAACCTTAAACCTTACCTCCCAAGTTAACCCTCAGGTCATGTCAAGCATTTAATGGTTCTTCCTTCCCCTCTCAACCCATTTCATGTTGACATTTGTCATCCTAGGATTGGATTGAAAGTCCTCACATAGATCATAAACCATTCAATCTCGACCCTTGTTGAGATTACTCAATCTCAAGCCTCCATTGCTCCATTTTTCTTATAAATAGAGCTCATTTCTTCATAATCCAGGTCCTGAAAACTTGTATGCATTTACATTATAGTCATTTTTAGATATAGAGACCATTTAATATAAATCAATCGTGTTCACTATTTTGGTTAAAAATCAACACTAGCTAATTAGATAAATCTCTAAATCTCTCATTTTAAGCTTTTGTTCACACTTGCATAGCATTTAGATTAATCATTTTCAATCTTGAATCTCCATAAGACATCCATAGTGCAAAAAGCTGTTGAGAGCTACACTAATTGGGAACTTGGAGAGGGCAGGAACAAGGGAGGAGGAGCTACAAGCATGGCAGAAGGCATTTGGAGATGTCTTCTTACATTTATTTTCATAGTTAAATGCTTCATTATGTTTTTAGTGTCTCTCTTGGTATGCCTGCTTAGATTAGTCTTTGGTTGATTAACACTAACATTTCTCTTTGTTTTTTGTGCTTCTTATGTGTTATACGACCATAGGTTTTTATCTAATAATCTCCCATTTTGCAGAGTATCACTATGATAAGTAGGCCCCTTGTAATGAAGACACCTATTCATGTAAGGTGTTTGCATGCATGTAGGCACATTGCATTTTGCAGGGTCATATGCATGAGGAGGAAAGATTTGGGAATAGAAAAAAACATGATATATGGGCCTTGGTTATGATACTTTTGTTCATGTAAGGTTGTTGCATGCATACAAACATTGTGCATGCTGAGGGGAGTTATGATAGGAATACAGGTGTTGGATTCTTGTCATGGGGTAATCCTAGACGCCCACCTTGATATCTCTTCTTTACTGCATTGTACACACACACATGTATATATATGTGTGTGTGTGTATACATATACATACATATATGTGTATATGTATATATATATACATAATACATACACACATACATATATATACATATATATACATATGTATACATATACATATGTATATATATATATATATGTATGTATTATACATACATATATATACATATATATACATATGTATATGTATATATATGTATATATATGTATGTATGTATTATGTATATATATATACATATACACATATATGTATGTATATGTATACATATACACATATATGTATACATATACACATATATGTATACATATACACATATATGTATGTATGTATGTATGTATATATATATATATATATACACATATATGTATGTATATGTATATACATATACATATACATATACATATTGTAGACGTCTAAAAATGGTCAACGCTCGCGGAGTCGTATTTTAACATTGGCGCATTGCCTTATTTTAGGTTTTTGCGTCGCATTAACATTTCTTCTATGTTGCGTACTTGGTCTTTATCATTTGCGAGCATCGAGTCCTCCTTCTGCATTCTTCATTTGTCTCGCTTTCGAATTTGGTCTTGTCGATAACAATCTTCAGTCATGATTTTGATCGATCTTATCTTGTCGCATCAATGTGAGTGTTCATTTGTCATCATTTTGGACATCGTCAATCCTAATTAGGGTTTTGTCCTCTTATCAATCTTGTCATCTTGCGATCGATTTGTCATCTATCGTTGTCGTTTTCAATCTTGTCATCTTGCGATCGATTTGTCATCGATCGTGGTCATTTTCAATTTTGTCATTTTGCGATCAATTTGTCATCGATCATTGTCATTTTCAATCTTGTCATTTTGCGATCGATTTGACATCGATCGTCGTCCTTCTCAATCATGTCAATTTGGATCAATTAGTCATTGTTCCTCGTCAATTGGTGCATTTATCAATCAAATCATTTATCAACATTGGTCTTTTATCAAGTCAGAATCATGATCAAATCGATCCTTCATCAAGACCTAATTGTCATCCTTGCATTGCTAATTCATCTTCTAGGGTTTCATGATTTAATCATTTAACCTTGCTTGTCATTTCTCCCTCTAGGTTAAATAGTTGATTTATCCTAAGTCTTCTTGTCACAATTAAATGTTTATTTAATTGGCTAACTAATTCCTCCATTTTTTGTGAATTAATTAATAAATGAAAAATTGTTAATTAATTCACTTAATCCCTAATTTCCTCATTTTCTAATTTTCCTAATTCCTAATTTCCTCATTTTCTAATTTCCTAATTTCTAATTCATATAATTCTCAATTCTCTCCTATTTTTCTCCTAATTTCATGGGAATGACATAGCAAATTTGTCATAATTGACAATCAATCAATTTTGACATAGCAATTTGTCAAAATTATCAATCAATCAATCAATCTTGCATAGAAAGTGTCAATTTGTCATTCTTGATTTGAATTTCCATTCGAATCACTATCATGCTAATCTTGTCTTTTCTCCAATTTGTCTATAAATTGGATGAATTTCTTCAATCAAGGTCCCTGGTCGAATCAATCACGCTTCTAGTATCCTTATGCTGTCGTCTCGTCTTGTCTAC